>NC_053392.1:617796131-618096131 GCF_905171765.1 Bufo bufo
TATGTAATTCTCAAAACTTTTGGCCATGACTGTATGGTGCAGCTTATGATGTATGTAGTGATGTGTGTGGTGTATGTGATGCAGCGTGTGATGTGTATGATGCAGCTTGTGATGTGTATGGTGCAGTGTGTGATGTATGTGGTGCAAGGTGTGAGGTGTGTGGTGCAGCGTGTGATGTGTGTGGTGCAGCTTGTGATGTGTGTGGTGCAGCGTGTGGTGTGTGTGGTGCAGCGTGTGATATACACTGCGTGCAGAATTATTAGGCAAATGAGTATTTTGACCACATCATCCTCTTTATGCATGTTGTCTTACTCCAAGCTGTATAGGCTCAAAAGCCTACTACCAATTAAGCATATTAGGTGATGTGCATCTCTGTAATGAGAAGGGGTGTGGTCTAATGACATCAACACCCTATATTAGGTGTGCATAATTATTAGGCAACTTCCTTTCCTTTGGCAAAATGGGTCAAAAGAAGGACTTGACAGGCTCAGAAAAGTCAAAAATAGTGAGATATCTTGCAGAGGGATGCAGCACTCTTAAAATTGCAAAGCTTCTGAAGCGTGATCATCGAACAATCAAGCGTTTCATTCAAAATAGTCAACAGGGTCGCAAGAAGCGTGTGGAAAAACCAAGGCGCAAAATTACTGCCCATGAACTGAGAAAAGTCAAGCGTGCAGCTGCCAAGATGCCACTTGCCACCAGTTTGGCCATATTTCAGAGCTGCAACATCACTGGAGTGCCCAAAAGCACAAGGTGTGCAATACTCAGATACATGGCCAAGGTAAGAAAGGCTGAAAGACGACCACCACTGAACAAGACACACAAGCTGAAACGTCAAGACTGGGCCAAGAAATATCTCAAGACTGATTTTTCTAAGGTTTTATGGACTGATGAAATGAGAGTGAGTCTTGATGGGCCAGAAGGATGGGCCCGTGGCTGGATTGGTAAAGGGCAGAGAGCTCCAGTCCGACTCAGACGCCAGCAAGGTGGAGGTGGAGTACTGGTTTGGGCTGGTATCATCAAAGATGAGCTTGTGGGGCCTTTTCGGGTTGAGGATGGAGTCAAGCTCAACTCCCAGTCCTACTGCCAGTTTCTGGAAGACACCTTCTTCAAGCAGTGGTACAGGAAGAAGTCTGCATCCTTCAAGAAAAACATGATTTTCATGCAGGACAATGCTCCATCACACGCGTCCAAGTACTCCACAGCGTGGCTGGCAAGAAAGGGTATAAAAGAAGAAAATCTAATGACATGGCCTCCTTGTTCACCTGATCTGAACCCCATTGAGAACCTGTGGTCCATCATCAAATGTGAGATTTACAAGGAGGGAAAACAGTACACCTCTCTGAACAGTGTCTGGGAGGCTGTGGTTGCTGCTGCACGCAATGTTGATGGTGAACAGATCAAAACACTGACAGAATCCATGGATGGCAGGCTTTTGAGTGTCCTTGCAAAGAAAGGTGGCTATATTGGTCACTGATTTGTTTTTGCTTTGTTTTTGAATGTCAGAAATGTATATTTGTGAATGTTGAGATGTTATATTGGTTTCACTGGTAAAAATAAATAATTGAAATGGGTATACAGGGAGTGCAGAATTATTAGGCAAGTTGTATTTTTGAGGATTAATTTTATTATTGAACAACAACCATGTTCTCAATGAACCCAAAAAACTCATTAATATCAAAGCTGAATATTTTTGGAAGTAGTTTTTAGTTTGTTTTTAGTTTTAGCTATTTTAGGGGGATATCTGTGTGTGCAGGTGACTATTACTGTGCATAATTATTAGGCAACTTAACAAAAAACAAATATATACCCATTTCAATTATTTATTTTTACCAGTGAAACCAATATAACATCTCAACATTCACAAATATACATTTCTGACATTCAAAAACAAAACAAAAACAAATCAGTGACCAATATAGCCACCTTTCTTTGCAAGGACACTCAAAAGCCTGCCATCCATGGATTCTGTCAGTGTTTTGATCTGTTCACAATCAACATTGCGTGCAGCAGCAACCACAGCCTCCCAGACACTGTTCAGAGAGGTGTACTGTTTTCCCTCCTTGTAAATCTCACATTTGATGATGGACCACAGGTTCTCAATGGGGTTCAGATCAGGTGAACAAGGAGGCCATGTCATTAGATTTTCTTCTTTTATACCCTTTCTTGCCAGCCACGCTGTGGAGTACTTGGACGCGTATGATGGAGCATTGTCCTGCATGAAAATCATGTTTTTCTTGAAGGATGCAGACTTCTTCCTGTACCACTGCTTGAAGAAGGTGTCTTCCAGAAACTGGCAGTAGGACTGGGAGTTGAGCTTGACTCCATCCTCAACCCGAAAAGGCCCCACAAGCTCATCTTTGATGATACCAGCCCAAACCAGTACTCCACCTCCACCTTGCTGGCGTCTGAGTCGGACTGGAGCTCTCTGCCCTTTACCAATCCAGCCACGGGCCCATCCATCTGGCCCATCAAGACTCACTCTCATTTCATCAGTCCATAAAACCTTAGAAAAATCAGTCTTGACGTTTCAGCTTGTGTGTCTTGTCAGTGGTGGTCGTCTTTCAGCCTTTCTTACCTTGGCCATGTCTCTGAGTATTGCACACCTTGTGCTTTTGGGCACTCCAGTGATGTTGCAGCTCTGAAATATGGCCAAACTGGTGGCAAGTGGCATCTTGGCAGCTGCACGCTTGACTTTTCTCAGTTCATGGGCAGTAATTTTGCGCCTTGGTTTTTCCACACGCTTCTTGCGACCCTGTTGACTATTTTGAATGAAACGCTTGATTGTTCGATGATCACGCTTCAGAAGCTTTGCAATTTTAAGAGTGCTGCATCCCTCTGCAAGATATCTCACTATTTTTGACTTTTCTGAGCCTGTCAAGTCCTTCTTTTGACCCATTTTGCCAAAGGAAAGGAAGTTGCCTAATAATTATGCACACCTGATATAGGGTGTTGATGTCATTAGACCACACCCCTTCTCATTACAGAGATGCACATCACCTAATATGCTTAATTGGTAGTAGGCTTTTGAGCCTATACAGCTTGGAGTAAGACAACATGCATAAAGAGGATGATGTGGTCAAAATACTCATTTGCCTAATAATTCTGCACGCAGTGTATATTTGTTTTTTGTTAAGTTGCCTAATAATTATGCACAGTAATAGTCACCTGCACACACAGATATCCCCCTAAAATAGCTAAAACTAAAAACAAACTAAAAACTACTTCCAAAAATATTCAGCTTTGATATTAATGAGTTTTTTGGGTTCATTGAGAACATGGTTGTTGTTCAATAATAAAATTAATCCTCAAAAATACAACTTGCCTAATAATTCTGCACTCCCTGTACAGTGCTGCCCATAATTATTCATACCCCTGGAAAATTTTGACTTAAAGTTACTTTTATTCAACCAGCAAGAAATTTTTTGACAGGAAATGACATAGGTGTCTCCCAAAAGATAATAAGACGATGTACAAGAGGCATTATTGTGGAAAAAAAAAAACATTTCTCAGCTTTTATTTACATTTGAGCAAAAAATACAAGATGTTCCGCACTGTGGAAAATCTCAGAGGACGTGGTCGGAAGAAGCCAAAAGTGACACCTGTGCTGGCCAGGAGGATAGTTAGAGGGGTAAAAAGGATTCAAGGATCACCATCAAGGCCATCCTGATGAATCTGGGCTCTGCTGGTGGCGATGTCTCAAGGCAGACAATCCAACGGACACTGCACAATGCAGACCAAGGAGGACGCCACTTCTCCAGATAAGGCACACAAAAGCTTGCTTGGCCTTTGCAAAAGCTCATCTGGACAAAGAAGAAGACTTCTGACACGGTCAGATGAAACAAAAATGTAATTGTTTTGTCACAATGATGTTTCCTTCATTTGGCGTAAAAAAGGAGAAGCCTTCAACCCAAAGAACACCATCCCCACTGTCAAACATGGTGGTGGGAACCTAATGCTTTGGGGGTGTATTTCAGCCAATGGACCAGGGAACCTAATCACAGAAAACGGCACCAGGTAAAAAGAGCAATACATGAGGATTCTCCACGACAACATCAGGCAGTCTGCAGAGAAACTTGGCCTTGGGCACCAGTGGACATTTCAGCATGACAATGACCCAAAACACACAGCAAAAGTGGTGAAGAAATGGTTAGCAGACAACAACATTACCGTTTTGGAGTAGCCCAGCCAATGTCCAGACTTAAATCCAATTGAGAATCTGTGGAGGAAGCTAAAGATCAGGGTGATGGCAAAAAGACCCTCCAACCTGAAAGATTTGGAGCTCATTGCTAAAGATGAATGGGCAAAAATACCTGTGGAGACCTGCGAAAAGCTGGTCTGCAATTATAGGAAGCGTTTGATTGCTGTAATAGCCAATACAGGCTTTTCTATTGATTATTGAGAAGGGTATGAATAATTTTGGACTGGACACTTTTTGCTCAAATGTAAATAAAAGCTGAGAAACGTGTTTTTTTTCCATCGTCTTATTATCTTTTGTGAAACACCTATGTCATTTCCCGTCAAAAAATTAATTGCTGGTTGAGTAAAAGTAACTTTAAGTAAAAATTTGCCAGGGGTATGAATAATTACGGGCAGCACTGTATATCAGTGTCATTCTGACATTATTTAATATTAAAGGGCTTAAAAAGGGGAGAGAAGAAAATAAGAAAGAAACACAAGAGAAAAAATGTGTCCTAGGATATCTTAGAGTGTGATATTGCGGGGGAAAACGCTTCCATTTTGTCATTTATTGTCAATAGGGACAAAACTGAACGAAACGGAGAGCACCAGAATGTATTCCGTTACATTTGGTTGCATCCCCATCGCAAGCAGCATTTTTCCTGTCCGCGTTGTGGTGCGGAGCAAGACGGATTCGTCATGGCTCACAATGTAAGTCAAAGGGAACTGTTCCTTTTTCTTGGACACAATAGAAAACTCATCCATCCCCCATTGACTTTCAATGGTGTTCATGATGGATCCGTCATGGATATTAAAGAGAATACAACCGTATCCAGATGCAGATGGTTGTATTATCTTGACGGAAGCAATTTTTGCTGATCCATGACGGATCCACCAAAACCGCTGGTGTGAAAGTAGCCAAATTCATGTCTTGTATAAGTGTTTTATTATCGCCTGGACATAATCTAATACTTAATATCTAATGATTGCATGTTGGGGGCCAAAAAAAAAGTAAAAAAACGTTTTTTTAAATTTATAAATATAGAGATTATTACGTTCGATAACACCTCTACTATTTAAATCTCAAAATATTGATCCCTTACGGCGTATGGTGTAATGGAAAAAAAAAAAATACCACAAAATGGTATCAATAAAAACTGCTGATCGACCCGCAAAAAATTATCTCTTACACAGCTCTGTAGACATAACTGAAAATGTTATGGGGGTCAGAATATGGAGATGAATGTCGGTTGGCTGCACGCTCTATTTAAGATAGGGCTGTTTTCCTTATGGTAGCTTTCTGGGTTTGCTTTGCAAACCCTTTTGGCTCACTCAGGGATCCGTAGCTCCTTCTCCTCAGCTGTTCCTTGTCCAGCACTCCCAGACCTCCTTATATTCCTCTCTCACACTTCTCTGGTTGCCAGATATAGAGCTTCCTGCCTGGACTTCTATTCTGACCTACTGGAGCTGTGTAGCTGCGTTCTCTGGTAGTTGGTCCAGAACGCTACCCTCCGGATCCCTGTTACACCTTTATGGTCTGCTGTGGTCGCCCACCTGGGTGTATGTGTTTGTCTGTATTGTCTGTCCTCTCCAAGGTGTTTCCCTCTTAGTGTCAGTGGTGCGGACTAGCGATCCCAGTGGCCCGTTCACTATCTAGGGCTCATTTTAGGGAAAGCCAGGGTTTAGGCACGTGATCTCCGCACGGGTGAGGAACCCGTCTAGGGACGTCAGGGCAGTCAGGTGCCAGCCGCAAGGTGAGTCAGGGGTCACCAACTTTCCCTCTCCCTTGGGCAGGGCTTTCCCTTTTCCCTCCCTGTGCGTGACGTCGGTCATTACATTATATCTGGCCCTTATTTTGTGTAGGTAAAAAAATAAAAATAAATTTTCTTTACCTACTTAGAATCCAGTATGGATCCAATTGCTGCTCTGTCCAAACAATTTCATGGCCTGTCTGTGGAGGTGGCAGGATTGAAGGCGTCGGTCCTCCAGCAACAGCAGCAATTACAACTGACCGCAAGCCCAGCGGTTTCTACTGGTAACCAGGTTGTTGCGGAACCCAAGGTCCCTCTCCCTGACAGATTTTCTGGGGGAAGGGACAAGTTTTTGACATTCCGTGAGGCCTGTAAATTATATTTTAAACTGCGCCCTTACTCCTCTGGTAATGAAGAACAGCGGGTGGGGGTTGTTATTTCCCTGCTGCAGGGGGACCCGCAATCCTGGGCGTTCTCTTTACCCACTGATTCCCAGGCTCTTCGGTCAGTGGATGAGTTTTTCGGGGCCTTGGGTCTCATATATGACGACCCTGACCGAGTCGCACTGGCTGAATCAAGATTACGGAGACTCCTACAAGGAGAGCGGCCGATAGAGGAGTATTGCTCTGACTTCCGTAGGTGGGCTACGGATACCCAATGGAACGACCCGGCTCTCAGGAGTCAGTTCTGCTCTGGGTTATCCGAAAGGGTTAAGGATGCGCTTGCATTATATGAGACCCCCTTTTCCCTTGATGCGGTTATGTCCCTTTCTATCCGAATAGATAGACGCCTTAGGGACAGGTTGAAAAAACCGGAGCAATTGGTAACCCCTCCCAAGCAGCAGTTAGTCTGTACGGACTTAGACGAGCCTATGCAGCTAGGAGGAACTACTCGTCAGGTCCATCCTCCTGAGGCTCGCCGTAGGCGTGGGGTATGTTTTTTCTGTGGGGAGAGGGGTCATTTCATTAATGTCTGTCCTTCTTTCCTCAGAAACAAAAGACCGTCGGAAAACTACTAACCCCAGGCTGTGTGGAGGATGTCAGCCGGGGGGTATACGTTTCCTCCATACGTACATCGCAATTTGTGTTGCCAGCGGTTGTTGTTTTTGGTGTTAAGACGGAGACTATTTCTTTCTTTCTAGACAGTGGAGCAGGGGTAAATTTGATAGATGCCCATTTTGCCCGCACTATGGGTTTGTCTCTCTGTACGCTACAGAGACCTATTCCCATATTCGCTATTGATTCTGCTCCTCTGTCTCAGAGAAATTTCACTCACATTGTCCATAACTTACACCTTCGGGTAGGGGACCACCATAACGAGATGCTTTCATGTTATGTTCTGGAGGGGCTTCCCACTCCGGTAGTGCTGGGCCTTCCCTGGTTGGTAGCGCACAATCCAGTGGTGGATTGGCAGGCCAGGGAGATATCGGAGTGGAGTGAGCATTGCAGAGAAAATTGCTTAAATAGCAATTGCTTAGTCGCCTCCATAACTACCCTACCTACATTTATTTCGGATTTTGAGGACGTTTTTTCTGAAAAGGGTTGTCAGAAGTTACCACCTCACCGTCCTTATGATTGCCCGGTTAACCTTATTCCCGGCGCAAAATTACCCAAGACCAGGTTATATAATCTTTCGGGTCCAGAGAGACAAGCCATGAAAGATTATATCTCCGAGAGTTTGGCTAAGGGACACATCAGACCCTCTTCTTCACCCATGGCTGCAGGGTTTTTCTTCGTTAAAAAAAAAGATGGGGGCCTGCGTCCTTGCCTAGATTTTCGCGAATTAAATCGGATAACCATCCGAGACCCATACCCTCTTCCTCTCATTCCTGACCTGTTTAACCAGATTGCGGGTGCTAGGTGGTTCTCCAAACTTGATCTTAGGGGGGCCTACAATCTGATTCATATCAAGGAGGGGGATGAGTGGAAGACAGCTTTTAACACCCCTGAGGGGCATTATGAAAATCCAGTTATGCCTTTCGGTCTGACCAATGCTCCTGCCGTCTTTCAACATTTCGTTAATTACATTTTTAGTCATCTAATCGGCAGGTTTGTGGTAATATACCTAGATGATATTTTAATTTATTCGTCTGATCTGAGAAGACATGAGGTGCATGTCAGACAAGTACTGCAGGTCCTACGGACGAATAAATTATATGCTAAAATTGAAAAATGTGTCTTCGCCGTTCAGGAGATACAATTCCTAGGTTATTTTTTATCTGCTTCAGGTTTCCGTATGGATCCTAGGAAGGTCCAGGCAATTTTAGATTGGGATCTTCCTGAGAACCTCAAAGCACTGCAACGGTTCTTGGGCTTCGCAAATTTCTATAGGAAATTCATTAAAAATTATTCACTTATTGTAAAACCCCTTACTGACATGACTAGGAAGGGGACAGATTTTTCGAAATGGTCTGACGCCGCTAAAGTTGCCTTTTCCTCTCTAAAAGAGAGGTTTACCTCGGCACCTGTACTAGTCCAACCTGATGTCTCTCAGCCTTTTATTGTTGAAGTCGATGCGTCAGAGGTGGGAGGGGGGGCTGTACTGTCTCAGGGTCCGTCTCCTGGCAAATGGCGTCCTTGTGCTTTCTTTTCTAAAAAACTATCTGCAGCAGAGAAGAACTACGATATTGGCAATAGGGAACTGTTAGCTATTAAACTATCGTTTGAAGAATGGCGTCACTTTTTAGAGGGGGCAGTCCACCCCGTCACTGTGATTACGGACCACAAAAATCTTCTGTACCTCGAATCAGCTAAGCGTCTCACCCCTAGACAAGCTGGGTGGTCGCTATTTTTTACCAGGTTTAACTTTTTTATTACCTATCGTCCTGGGGCAAAGAATACCAAGGCTGATGCACTATCTCGTTGTTTCCCTGGAGGGGGTAATGTGAGTGATCCGGTACCCATTCTTCAAAGAGGAGTGGTTGTTTCTGCGGTACACTCTGCTCTGCAGGGGAAGGTGTTAGAGGCCCAGGGGGACGCCCCGGTCTCTTGCCCCTCAGAGAAATTGTTTGTACCGTTGAACCTGCGTTTCGAATTATTAAAGGAACATCATAATTCGGCACTTGCTGGGCACTCGGGTAGTAAAGCAACCTTGGAGCTATTGTCTCGTCGTTTTTGGTGGCCAAGGTTGCGTCAGGATGTATTGGATTTTGTGTCTTCTTGTTCTACCTGTGCACGCGCAAAAGTTTCGCATACACGTCCTGCAGAGTCTCTATTACCACTCGTCATTCCCAATAGACCATGGACACATCTGTCAATGGATTTTATCACTGACTTACCTTTGGCTGCGGGTAAAACAGTTATTTTGGTAGTAGTGGACAGGTTTAGCAAAATGGTACACTTCATTGCGTTACCCGCACTACCTAATGCTAAGACTCTTGCTCAGGTATTCATCAGTGAAATCGTGAAGCTTCACGGGGTCCCTTCCGATGTTGTTTCGGATCGGGGTACCCAGTTTATTTCTAAATTTTGGAAAGCTTTTTGTTCCCGTTTGGGGTACACTTGCCCTTTTCCTCAGCTTTCCATCCTCAGTCGAATGGACAGACTGAGCGCACCAACCAAAACCTGGAGACATATCTAAGATGTTTTGTGTCTGAAAACCAAGAGTTGTGGTCATCATATTTACCGTTAGCTGAGTTTGCCATAAATAATCGTCGTCGGGAATCCACTGGCAAGTCACCATTTCTTGGTGCATATGGTTTTCATCCCCAATTCTGTACTTTCAAAGAGGGGGGGGGTCTTCTGGGGTTCCCGAAGAGGAACGGTTTTCGTCATCTCTTTCATCGGTATGGCAGAAGGTGCAAGCTAACTTGAAAAATATGGGAGGTAAATACAAATGCATGGCTGATAAGAGACGGTCGCCAGGTCCGGACCTAGGAGTGAATGACTATGTGTGGTTGTCTACTAGGAATATTAAATTAAAGGTTCCCTCTTGGAAACTGGGTCCTAGGTTCTTTGGCCCTTACAAAATTGTAGCCATCATCAACCCCGTGGCTTTTCGCCTGGAGCTACCTCAGACTTTTAAAATCCATAACGTCTTTCATAAGTCGTTACTCAAAAAATATGTTCCACCTCTAGAACCGTCACCGCTGCCACCCCCTCCTGTTGTTGTGGATGGTAATCTAGAGTTTCAGATATCCAAAATTGTTAATTCTCGTCGGGTCCGCCTCTTCAATATCTGGTGCATTGGAGAGGTTACGGTCCCGAGGAAAGAATGTAAGTTCCTGCGTCTGAGGTAAACGCCGACAGGCTAGTTCAGGCTTTTCATGCCTCTCATCCTGAGAGACCTGGTCCTGAGTGTCCGGAGGCCCCTCGTAGAGAGGGGGGTACTGTCACGAGGGTGTCAAGAACCACGCCTGACTCCGTTATACCCGGGGTCAGGAAGTCACAGCGGTTGGCTGCGCGCTCTATGTAAGATAGGGCTGTTTCCTTATGGTAACTTTCTGGGTTTGCTTTGCAACCCTTTTTGGCTCCCTCAGGGATCCGTAGCTCCTTCTCCTCAGCTGTTCCTTGTCCAGCACTCCCAACCTCCTTATATTTCCCTCTCACACTTCTCTGGTTGTCAGATATAGAGCTTCCTGCCTGGACTTCTATACTGACCCTCTGGAGCTGTGTTGCTGCGTTCTCTGGTTGTTGGTCCAGAACGTTACCCTCCGGATCCCTGTTGGACCTTTGTGGTTTGCTGTGGTCGCCCACCTGGGTGTATGTGTTTGTCTGTATTGTCTGTCCTCTCCCTGGTGTTTCCCTCTTAGTGTCAGTGGTGCGGACTAGCGATCCCACCGGCCCGTTCACTATCTAGGGCTCATTTTAGGGAAAGCCAGGGTTTAGGCACGTGATCGCCGCACGGGTGAGGAACCCGTCTAGGGACGTCAGGGCAGTCAGGTGCCAGCCGCAAGGTGAGTCAGGGGTCACCACCTTTCCCTCTCCCTTCGGCAGGGCTTTCCCTTTTCCCTCCCTGTGCGTGACGCCGGTCACTACAATGAAAGGTATTTTTCAACTTTAAATTATTTTTTTTCAGTAATAAAAAAACTAGAAAAACTGTATACAGTATTATTCGACCTATAAGACGCACCTGCCTATGAGACGCACCTAGGTTGTAGAGGAGGAAAACAAGAGTAATGATATTTTTTATCAGACTTCAGCTCAGGCCCCCAATGTTTATAAGACCCCCAATCAGGCATCAGATTAGACACCATGTTACTAACACACCCATTCAGACTTCAAATCAGACCCCCATGTTAATAAAACCTCCAAGTTACTCAGTCCTCAGATCAGACAAAAACAATTAAAAAATCAACTCTCCTGTTCCGGATCCCCTCCTTAGATTCAGTGCTCTTCCTGCTGTGCTGTGACCCGACGTTGCACAGTGCGAGGTCACAAAGTACACCGACATCCTCACCCTGTGCGCAGGTCACAGCCTAGCGCGCAGAGCCTGCAGAAGAAGACCAAGAAGCGGGGAGTACAGAGCTAGCACGGGGAGAGCTGTATTCACCGCTCCCTGGTCCTCCTGTACAGTCGTGGCCAAAAGTTTTGAGAATTACATAAATATTGGAAAAGTTGCTGCTTAAGTTTTTATAATAGCAATTTGCATATACTCCAGAATGTTATGAAGAGTGATCAGATGAATTGCATAGTCCTTCTTTGCCATGAAAATTAACTTAATCCCAAAAAAAACTTTCCACTGCATTTCATTGCTGTCATTAAAGGACCTGCTGAGATCATTTCAGTAATCGTCTGTTCACTCAGGTGAGAATGTTGACGAGCACAAGGCTGGAGATCATTATGTCAGGCTGATTGGGTTAAAATGGCAGACTTGACATGTTAAAAGGAGGGTGATGCTTGAAATAATTTTTCTTCCATTGTTAACCATGGTGACCTGCAAAGAAACGCGTGCAGCCATCATTGCGTTGCATAAAAATGGCTTCACAGGCAAGGATATTGTGTCTACTAAGATTGCACCTCAATCAACAATTTATAGGATCATCAAGAACTTCAAGGAAAGAGGTTCAATTCTTGTTAAGAAGGCTTCAGGGTGCCCAAGAAAGTCCAGCAAGCGCCAGGATCGTCTCCTAAAGAGGATTCAGCTGCGGGATCGGAGTGCCACCAGTGCAGAGCTTGCTCAGGAATGGCAGCAGGCAGGTGTGAGCGCATCTGCACGCACAGTGAGGCGAAGACTTTTGGAAGATGGCCTGGTGTCAAGAAGGCCAGCAAAGAAGCCACTTCTCTCCAAAAAAAACATCAGGGACAGATTGATCTTCTGCAGAAAGTATGGTGAATGGACTGCTGAGGATTGGGGCAAAGTCATATTCTCCGATGAAGCCTCTTTCCGATTGTTTGGGGCATCTGGAAAAAGGCTTGTCCGGAGAAGAAAAGGTGAGCGCTACCATCAGTCCTGTGTCATGCCAACAGTAAAGCATCCTGAGACCATTCATGTGTGAGGTTGCTTCTCATCCAAGGGAGTGGGCTCACTCACAATTTTGCCCAAAAACACAGCCATGAATAAAGAATGGTACCAAAACACCCTCCAACAG
Organism: Bufo bufo; assembly: GCF_905171765.1. Taxonomy (NCBI): domain Eukaryota; kingdom Metazoa; phylum Chordata; class Amphibia; order Anura; family Bufonidae; genus Bufo; species Bufo bufo. Next base: position 617,808,591 of record NC_053392.1, read on the forward strand.
CAACTTCTTACAACAATCCAACAACAGTTTGGTGAAGAACAATGCATTTTCCAGCACGATGGAGCACCCTGCCATAGGGCAAAAGTGATAACTAAGTGGCTCGAGGACCAAAACGTTGACATTTTGGGTCCATGGCCTGGAAACTCCCCAGATCTTAATCCCATTGAGAATTTGTGGTCAATCCTCAAGAGGCAGGTGGACAAACAAAAACCCACTACTTCTGACAAACTCCAAGAAGTGATCATGAAAGAATGGGTTGCTATCAGTCAGGAATTGGCCCAGAAGTTGATTGAGAGCATGCCCAGTCGAATTGCAGAGGTCCTGAAAAAGAAAGGCCAACACTGCAAATACTGACTCTTTGCATAAATGTCATGTAATTGACGATAAAAGCCTTTGAAACGTATGAAGTGCGTGTAATTATATTTCAATACATCACAGAAGCAACTGAAACAAAGATCTAAAAGCAGTTTAGCAGCAAACTTTGTGAAAACTAATATTTATGTCATTCTCAAAACTTTTGGCCACGACTGTACTAATTAGTGCTACCATAATTTTTTTTTCTAGCTTCTCACTACATCATATGCAATATTAAATAGTGCCACTAGAAAGTACAACTTGTTCCACAAAAAACAAGCCGTCATGTGGCTCTGTGAACAAAAAATAAAGAAGTTATAGCTCCAGGAAGGCAGGGAGGGAAAAATGAAAATCTCTGTGTCAGAAAGGGGTTAAGCCGTTCAGCGCATTTTACCAGTGTGTTCATAGCAGGGCACGTTTATATGTACCTCTGTTAATTGCCAAATAGTTTCAGTTTAACTACTGATTGTATTTCCGCATTTTAGCTTATTTGAGTGCCTCAGTATGAAGGTTTAATATAATGTATTGTATAGCATCATTATACCGTGCAGTTTAATATAATGTATTGTACTACTGCATCATTATACCAGTTATTTAACGTGTTGTACTGCATCAATCTACACGTTTTTTCAACGCGTTTTACTGCATTGATATGTACAGTATATTGTCAATACCAGTGTGCAGTGTTTTTGTAGAAGGGGACGGATGTTTAACCTCTTCAGGACACATGACGTGGTCAGTGATCGGAACCCGGTGCCTGCTCAAATCATTGAGAAGGCACCTTGGCTAAATGCGCGGGGGGGTCCCGTGACCCCCCTCCCCTTGTCAGCGATCGCCGCAAACGCGCAGGTCAATTCAGAACTGCGGCTTTCGGCTGCTGGCGGCGGTGCCATCGGGTCCCCATGCGGCTGTGGGGGGGACCCGATGGCATGGAAGGCAGCGCGATGTCTAAGGAAGGCATCGCGCTGCCTTCCGGTGACGAGCCTATGAGATCCAGCCCCCTGGATCTCACAGGCCGGAAGCTGTATGAGTAATACACACAGTATTACTCATACAGTCAAAGCATTCCAATACAGAAGTATTGGAATGCATTGTAAAGGATTAGACCCCCAAAAGTTCAAGTCCCAAAGTGGGACAAAAAATAAAGTGCAAAAAATAGTTTCCCCCCCAAAAAATTAAAAGTTTCAAGTAAAAATAAACAAAAATGTAATTTTCTCCAAATAAAGTAAAAAAAAAAAAGGTAAAAAATGGTAAAAAAGGGGGGGGGGGGGGGGGGGGAAGTATACATATTAGGTATCACCGCGTCCGTTTCGACCGGCTCTATAAAAATATCACATGAGCTAACCCCTCAGATGAACACCGTAAAAAATAAAAACTGTGCTAAATAAACCATTTTTTGTCACCTTACATCACAAAAAGTGTAATAGCAAGCCATCAAAAAGTCATACGCACCCCAAAATAGGGCCAATCAAACCGTCATCTCATCCCGCAGAAAATGAGACCCTACCTAAGATAATCGCCTCAAAACTGAAAAAACTATGGCTCTCAGAATATGGAGACACTAAAACATGATTTTTTTTTTGTTTCAAAAATGATATTATTCTGTAAAACGTACATAAATAAATAAAAAAAAGTATACATATTAGGTATCGCTGCGTCCTTATCGACCGGCTCTATATAAATATCACATGACCTAACCCCTCAGATGAACACCGTAAAAAATAAAAACTGTGCTAAATAAACCATTTTTTGTCACCTTACATCACAAAAAGTGTAATAGCAAGCGATCAAAAAGTCTTATGCACCTCAAAATAGTGCCAATAAAACCATCATCTCATTCCGCAAAAATCCTACCCTACCCAAGGTAATCGCCCAAAAACTGAAAAAAATTATGGCTCTCAGACTACGGAAACACTAAAACATGATTTTTTTTTGCTTAAAAAATGAAATCATTGTGTAAAACTTACATAAATAAAAAAAAAAGGATACATATTAGGTATCGCCGCATCCGTGACAACCTGGTCTATAAAAATATCACATGATCTAACCTGTCAGATGAATGTTGTAAATAACAAAAAATAAAAACTGTGCCAAAACAGCTATTTCTTTTTACCTTGCCTCAAAAATCATAGCGCAACCAAAAATCATATGTAATATAGCGCAACCAAAAATCATATGTACCCTAAACTAGTACCAACAAAACTGCCACCCTATCCTGTAGTTTCTAAAATGGGGTCACATTTTTGGAGTTTCTACTCTAGGGGTGCATCAGGGGGGCTTCAAATGGGACATGATGTCAATAAAAACAGTCCAGCAAAATCTGCCTTCCAATAACCGTATGGCATTCCTTTCCTTCTGCGCCCTGCCGTGTGCCCGTACAGCGGTTTACGACCACATATGGGGTGTTTCTGTAAAGAATCAGGGCCATAAATATTGAGTTTTCTTTGGCTGTTAACCCTTGCTTTGTAACTGGAAAAAAGTTATTAAAATGGATAATCTGCCAAAAAAGTGAAATTTTGAAATTGTATCTCTATTTTCCATTAATTATTGTGGAACACCTAAATGGTTAACAACGTTTGTAAAATCAGTTTTGAATACCTTGAGGGGTGTAGTTTATAGAAAGGGGTCATTTTTGGATGGTTTCTATTATGTAAGCCTTGCAAAGTGACTTCAGACCTGAACTGGTCCCTAAAAATTGGGTTTTTGAAAATTTCTGAAAAATTTCAAGATTTGCTTCTAAACTTCTAAGCCTTGTAACATCCCCAAAAAATAAAATATCATTCCCAAAATGATCCAAACATGAAGTAGAGATATGGGATATGTAAATTAATAACTATTTTTGGAGTTATTACTATGTATTGTAGAAGTAGAGAAATTGAAAGTTAGAAATTTGCTAATTTATCCCAAATTTTGGTAAATTTGGTATTTTTTTTTATAAATAAAAATGAATTTTTTTGACTCAATTTTACCAGTGTCATGAAGTACAATATGTGACGAAAAACAATCTCAGAATGGCCTGACTAATTAAAAGAGTTTTAAAGTTATCACCACATAAAGTGACACTGGTCAGATTTGCAAAAAATGGCCTAGTCCTTAAGGTGAAATAAGGCTGTGTCCTGAAGTGGTTAATTGCAGCTTTGTCAGTTAATTACCAAAATATATGTGAGTATATATAAGGGGACACTTTTTTTTTCTACTGGCGCAAATAAGGCAATATTTTTTTTTCTACTAGCAGAACTATAAGGGGGCAATTAGTACTACTGCAGACTAGAGTCTGATACCAAGTAATAGTATTGCAATACTCTATACCATTTGCTGTGACACAAAACACAAAAAATACACAACATGAAGTTAATGTGTATTTTTATTTTTTTGTGTGCAAAATATTGAATGCCCATTATGTGAGGAACGTGATTAGCACATAGAAGTTTAAGTTCATAAACCATATGCCTCACATTAGTAGTAACCTCATCATTTTACTGTTCACATACTGGGCAACATGGTGGGGTACATGAAGGGGTTAATTACTATTAATGTGAAGCACACAGGGGTTCATTTAATAACAGATATACGCCACTTTTTGGCCCGTCTTATTTGTCATTTTCTATGCCTGTTTTAGGTGTAGAAAATGGTCTAAGTCTATACCAGCAGGGGAGCTGGCATAGATTTAGACAGGCGGTGAATCCGCCAAAGTTATGTAGAGGCCGGCTGTGAGGAATATGTGGAGTTATGATTTAATGCCTGCCATCTGCTGAGGGTGAGGGGTAGTTGGGCAGAGGAAATCAGGCTCCACAGGTGGCCCTGCTTCAAATCAGACCACTTGTTTACATTTCACACCCCACTCGGCCACACTGGCAGCTTTGCTTCTCTGGCAGGATGAATACCTGTGGGGGCTGAGCCGGTCAACAATAACAGAGAAACTCTGTAGACATCCTGGAACCGGCAGTTAGAAATGATGAACTAACCGTACATATCATAAATACACTGCTCAAAAAAATAAAGGGAACACTTAAACAACACAATGTAACTCCAAGTCAATCACACTTCTGTGAAATCAAACTGTCCACTTAGGAAGCAACACTGAGTGCCAATCAATTTCACATGCTGTTGTGGAAATTATAGGCAATGTGCCCCCAATAAAGGAGTGGTTCTGAAGGTGGTGACCACAGACCACTTCTCAGTTCCTATGCTTCCTGGCTGATGTTTTGGTCACTTTTGAATGCTGGCGGTGCTTTCACTCTAGTGGTAGCATTAGACGGAGTCTACAACCCACACAAGTGGCTCAGATAGTGCAGCTTATCCAGGATGGCACATCAATGCGAGCTGTGGCAAGAAGGTTTGCTGTGTCTGTCAGCGTAGTTTCCAGAGCATGGAGGCGCTACCAGGAGACAGGCCAGTACATCAGGAGATGTGGAGGAGGCCGTAGGAGGGCAACAACCCAGCAGCAGGACCGCTACCTCCGCCTTTGTGCAAGGAGGAACAGGAGGAGCACTGCCAGAGCCCTGCAAAATGACCTCCAGCAGGCCACAAATGTGCATGTGTCTGCTCAAACGGTCAGAAACAGACTCCATGAGGGTGATATGAGGGCCCGACGTCCACAGGTGAGGGTTGTGCTTACAGCCCAACACCGTGCAGGAAGTTTGGCATTTGCCAGAGAACACCAAGATTGGCAAATTCGCCACTGGCGCCCTGTGCTCTTCACAGATGAAAGCAGGTTTACACTGAGCACATGTGACAGACGTGACAGAGTCTTGAGACGCCGTGGAGAACGTTCTGCTGCCTGCAACATCCTCCAGCATGACCGGTTTGGCATTGGGTCAGTAATGGTGTGGGGTGGCATTTCTTTGGAGGGCCGCACAGCCCTCCATGTGCTCGCCAGAGGTAGCCTGACTGCCATTAGGTACCGAGATGAGATCCTCAGACCCCTTGTGAGACCATATGCTGGTGCGGTTGGCCCTGGGTTCCTCCTAATGCAAGACAATGCTAGACCTCATGTGGCTGGAGTGTGTCAGCAGTTCCTGCAAGACGAAGGCATTGATGCTATGGACTGGCCCGCCCGTTCCCCAGACCTGAATCCAATTGAGCACATCTGGGACATCATGTCACGCTCTATCCACCAACGTCACGTTGCACCACAGACTGTCCAGGAGTTGGCAGATGCTTTAGTCCAGGTCTGGGAGGAGATCCCTCAGGAGACCGTCCGCCACCTCATCAGGAGCATGCACAGGCGTTGTAGGGAGGTCATACAGGCACGTGGAGGCCACACACACTACTGAGCCTCATTTTGACTTGTTTTAAAGACATTACATCAAAGTTGGATCAGCCTGTAGTGTGTTTTTCCACTTTAATTTTGAGTGTGACTCCAAATCCAGACCTCCATGGGTTGAAAAATTTGATTTCCATTTTTTTATTTTTGTGTTATTTTTATTGTCAGCACATTCAAGTATGTAAAGAACAAAGTATTTCAGAAGAATATTTAATTAATTCAGATCTAGGATGTGTTATTTTTGTGTTCCCTTTATTTTTTTGAGCAGTGTACATAGTTTACGTCTCTGCAACCCTGGACCCGAGACGGACGTTCTCCCGGTCTTCGCGCTTGCTTGTCGGTCGCATGGAAGGGGAGATATGGGGAACTCCTAATTGGAACCAAATATTAATGCTGTGCTTGGTCTCCACATGCTCCAATGGTCCAGGCGGATCCGTTGGTACCAGAACCATCTCCCTAAGACTATCCAGTGAGGAGCGATGAATGATAATAGGTTTTATGGATTTTTGGCTACCAAGGGAGAGAGAGCGTGGCCGAATAAGGGTTAAAATTCCCGCGCAGGGCACAGGCCTTTGTCCTTCTCTGAAGGGGGTCACGTCGTGTAGCGTGTTTGGAGGAACCTTGGAAAACCTGCTTATGTCACTGCCTCCCGTGTGGCTACAGCATTCACCATCACAGCTAAAGTATTACGCCTTTATCCGGGAACTGACTTTCATTTGCTAATTGATAGTACAGTCGTGGCCAAAAGTTTTGAGAATTACATAAATATTGGAAATTGGAAAAGTTGCTGCTTAAGTTTTTATAATAGCAATTTGCATATACTCCAGAATGTTATGAAGAGTGATCAGATGAATTGCATAGTCCTTCTTTGCCATGAAAATTAACTTAATCCCAAAAAAAACTTTCCACTGCATTTCATTGCTGTCATTAAAGGACCTGCTGAGATCATTTCAGTAATCGTCTTGTTAACTCAGGTGAGAATGTTGACGAGCACAAGGCTGGAGATCATTATGTCAGGCTGATTGGGTTAAAATGGCAGACTTGACATGTTAAAAGGAGGGTGATGCTTGAAATCATTGTTCTTCCATTGTTAACCATGGTGACCTGCAAAGAAACGCGTGCAGCCATCATTGCGTTGCATAAAAATATTGTGGCTACTAAGATTGCACCTCAATCAACAATTTATAGGATCATCAAGAACTTCAAGAAAAGAGGTTCAATTCTTATTAATAGGGTTGTCCCGATACCGATACTAGTATCGGTATCGGGACCGATTCCGAGTTTTCTCGGCGGTACTCAGCCGCCGATACCCCGCCCCGATACATAAATAGAATACTATGGGCGTAACTATGGGCGGGGCCCGGTGCAGTCACTGTACTCTTACACCGGGCCCCGCCGCTCACCAAAGTATTTATAAACGTGAATCCTTATCCTGTTTACTAACGCTGCCCTCTCCCATGTTCCCATGTCCCCCCTGTATCCCCACAGCACTTACTTAAGCTTCCATAGCAGGCAGAGCAGACGGCAGCAGTAACGTCACTCACTGACGTAGAGCGCCTGCTCCGCCCACTTTATGAGTGAAGCAGGCGGAGCAGACGCGCGACGTCAGTGAGTGACGTTACTGGTGCCGTCCGCTCTGCCTGCTATGGAAGCTTAAGTAAGTGCTGTGGGGATACAGGGGAACATGGGAGAGGGCAGCGTTAGTTCAACTTAATAACAGGATAAGGATTCACGTTTATAAATACTTCGGTGAGCGGCGGGGCCCGGTGTATTGGGGGACACTGTTATGAGGGGGATCTGTGGATGACATATAGCAGTGTCATCCACAGATCCTCCCCATAACAGTTCCATCCACAGATCCCCTATAACAGCACCATCCACAGATCCCCCACCAAATAACAATGCCATCCTCAGATCCCCCCACCCCATAACAATGCCATCCACAGATATCCCACCCCATAGCAGTACCATCCACAGATCCCCATAACAGTGCCATCCACAGATCCCCCATAACAGTGCCATCCACAGATCCCCATAACAGTGCCATCCACAGATCCCCATAACAGTGCCATCCACAGATCCCCCATAACAGCACCATCCACAGATCCCCATAACAGCGCCATCCACAGATCCCCCATAACAGTGCCATCCACAGATCCCCCATAACAGCACCATCCACAGATCCCCATAACAGCGCCATCCACAGATCCCCCATAACAGTGCCATCCACAGATCCCCCATAACAGTGCCATCCACAGATCCCCCATAACAGTGCCATCCACAGATCCCCCATAACAGTGCCATCCACAGATCCCCATAACAGTGCCATCCACAGATCCCCATAACAGTGCCATCCACAGATCCCCCATAACAGTGCCATCCACAGATCCCCCATAACAGTGCCATCCACAGATCCCCCATAACAGTGCCATCCACAGATCCCCCATAACAGTGCCATCCACAGATCCCCCATAACAGTGCCATCCACAGGTCCCCCATAACAGTGCCATCCACAGGTCTCCCATAACAGTGCCATCCACAGATCCCCCACATGACAGTGCGTCATCCACAGATCCCCCAAAACGGTCACATGACATTTTAAAAAAGTATCGGTATTCGGTATCGGTGACTACTTGAAAAAAAGTATCGGTACTTGTACTCGGTCCTAAAAAAGTGGTATCGGGACAACCCTACTTATTAAGGCTTCAGGGCGTCCAAGAAAGTCCAGCAAGCGCCAGGATCGTCTCCTAAAGAGGATTCAGCTGCGGGATCGGAGTGCCACCAGTGCAGAGCTTGCTCAGGAATGGCAGCAGGCAGGTGTGAGCGTATCTGCATGCCCAGTGAGGCGAAGACTTTTGGAAGATGGCCTGGTGTCAAGAAGGGCAGCAAAGAAGCCACTTCTCTCCAAAAAAACATCAAGGACAGATTGATCTTCTGCAGAAAGTTTGGTGAATGGACTGCTGAGGACTCGGGCAAAGTCATATTCTCCGATGAAGCCTCTTTCCGATTGTTTGGTGCATCTGGAAAAAGGCTTGTCCGGAGAAGAAAAGGTGAGCGCTACCATCAGTCCTGTGTCATGCCAACAGTAAAGCATCCTGAGACCATTCATGTGTGGGGTTGCTTCTCATCCAAGGGAGTGGGCTCACTCACAATTTTGCCCAAAAACACAGCCATGAATAAAGAATGGTACCAAAACACCCTCCAACAGCAACTTCTTCCAACAATCCAACAACAGTTTGGTGAAGAACAATGCATTTTCCAGCACGATGGAGCACCGTGCCAAATGGCAAAAGTGATAACTAAGTGGCTCGGGGACCAAAATGTTGACATTTTGGCTCCATGGCCTGGAAACTTGTGGTCAATCCTCAAGAGGCGGGTGGACAAACAAAAACCCACTAATTCTGAAAAACTCCAAGAAGTGATTATGAAATAATGGGTTGCTATCAGTCAGGAATTGGCCCAGAAGTTGATTGAGAGCATGCCCAGTGGAATTGCAGAGGTCCTGAAAAAGAAGGGCCAACTCTGCAAATACTGGCTCCTTGCATAAATGTCATGTAATTGTCGATAAAAGCCTTTGAAACGTATAAAGTGCGTGTAATTATATTTCACTACATCACAGAAACAACTGAAACAAAGATCTAAAAGCAGTTTAGCAGCAAACTTTGTGAAAACTAATATTTGTGTCATTCTCAAAACTTTTGGCCACGACTGTACTATCTGTATTTGCACATCTGACCATTGTATATATATCTGTGTGTTTATAGTGTTGTGTCTAGTGCGCCCTTAAGGCAATTAAATATATAAATTATTCTTGCGCTGTTCTGTATCTCAATCCACAAATTCCCATGTCCCTGTTTCGGCATTATGTCATACGCTACCATGGTTGGTTCCTGACCCGATATAATCCCGTTAACGGACCGAGCTTATATCTAACGAGGAACTGGTGACAGTCTACTGGGCTGGCAGTGCTCTGGGGCAGTGAAAAGGCTCTCTCAGCTTGTCAGGGTTGTGAGCGAGTGTTGTATCTTGCTGAAGGTAGTGTGGATCACTGTCATGGTCCTTGGAATACTGAATCATGTTTCCTTGATTATATTACACAGTCATGGTCCTTGGAATACTGAACCATGTTTCCTTGATTATATTACACAGTGGTGTTCAAACTGTTGTGAATAAAAGTGTGTTGTGTGCATTCAATAAAGTGGATTCCCATTTGAACTCACATACAGCCTGCCTGGTGTTTGTTCAGAGCTACTACCACTGGGGTTGAACGGCACATAGTTGTCGTTCAAATCCTGGGTCATCAAACGACTAAACAACCAGACATTGCGTCTGAAATCAGGGCGTGCCAGTAGAGTGGAACAGAGCGAGCAGGAGCTCGTTACATTGGTGGCAACAGGTGGGACTTATCTCCAGTTACTTGGACACTCCCAACCACCACAAGGAATGACCAGCTACGCAGCCTGCAGGAGAGACGCTGAAAGATTTACTTGAAAGCCGAGGAGGGACCGCTGGGACAAAGAACAAGTCCACCCTGATCAGTGAGCTAGCCGAGATGAATCAGAGGGATGGTGATGCTGGACCTCGGTCCGATGAAGACTTGTTTCAGCAACGTGTTCGAGAATGGTTGGCATTATATGGTGCCAACCCATCAGAGACCGCCATACAGAATGCCATTAGAGGGAGCGTGGCGAAGCCGACGATGTAGGAAGTCGCATCTCGCTGAGCTCCCGACTGCTCCCGGCCTAATCCTTCAGCATCCTGCTGCTGAATACCCATAACTCTGATCCGGAGCGCTGCCACAAAGACTCCGATCCCTCCTCGTCCACAGGATCCCCCGAAGATCATGATGAGGTCCGGTAAGAAGGACCGGGAGGTGGCGGGGCCCGCGCCTGCAAAACAAAATGGCGCCGCCGCGCCTGACAAAGCGGCCGAGATCGCGGCGCGGCTGGTGCAATATGCACGCTCCTCCTCTCCAGCAGGCGGCGCAGAGAATGCGGGTCCCCCTGAGTCCAAAAAGGACTCTGATATAAAGATGTCCGATGACCCTGATGATAAGGCCCACAGTGGCCAAGATGGCGGACACCATGAGGGACAGAAAGGAGCTGTCCCAGAAGCATGCCTTGCGACTGCAGACCAGGCCCATGCGGCCCAAGCAGGGCCTTCAATCCTCCCCCTGCCACAAGTAATGGACCCCACTAGCAAAGATATATATGCTGCAGTACAACAGTGCAGCTCCGTTCTGCTTACTTTGAATACCTTAGTGTAATTATTGTAGGAAAATATGTCATTTATCCGGCAGGATATGCGGAAGATAACGGAAAGAGTTACAGAGATTGCGGACTGGGTGGGCAGCTTGGAGGATCAAGTTCCACCGGTAAAACGGGACTTAGTCAAGGTCATTCACAATATTACACTTCTTATAAATAAAGTGGACTACCTGGAAAATAGATCCCGTCGCAACAATCTTCGCTTAATAGGAATTCCAGAGAAAGTTGAGGGACAATATCCTATCCGATTATTATTTTTTTTTAATTGGTTCAGAAATACGGTCGCTAAAGATTCCCTGTCTCCTTTCTTTGCTATCGAAATAGCGCACAGGGTGCCATCCCGTCCTCCGCCTCCGGGGGGCCCTCCCAAACCAGTTTTGATGAAGCTTCTACATTTCCAGGGATAGTATTCTTCGCAAGGCACGGGACCATCCGGATCATTCCATCGGTAGATACAGAATGCCATTAGAGACATCCAGCTGCAGGATTAGCGACAAGAGAGAGAACTAGAGCGGCAACATGAGTGGAGAATGGCGGAACTACAGCAATCAGAGACAACACCTAGAGATACAGTGCCTTTCCATAAGTTGCGAGTTCAAACTTTTTAAGGAAGGGGAGGATGAAATTGAAGCGTTCCTACAGGACTTTGGGAAACTATGCCAGATACATAAAGTGCTTCTCCAAGATTGGCAAAGCTTCGGATGCGTTTCGGGCCATGGAGGACGTGGACTCTATGGATTATGATCGGGTAAAGGAAGCCCTGCTAGCCCGATTTGCCATTACACCTGAAGCCGGCCAGATTAAGTTTTGAGAATCCCGGAAACAAACCAACATAACCTATGTGGAGTGGGCAAATCGGCTGCAGAGGAACCTCAAGGGCTGGTTCCAGGGAAGCCACACTCATACCATAGAGGACATCACCCAGTTAGTACTCTTAGAACAGTTCTTTGACCACACCCCTCCGATAGTACGGGATTGGGTGTGAGATAAGCGACGACGGACTGTACAGCAAGCGGCTACTCTGGCCGATGAAAATCTGGACTCTCGGATGTCAGGCGGAAGTGAGCGCTATTCACTACCTCGGCCCAGTTTACCTGCCTCTAACCCAACTCCAGTACCTCAGTGGTCTGCCTCTAGACCCTCAACCCGATCAAACCCTTCTACCGGACCTAAGTGCTATACATGTAACCAAAGGGGTCATTTGCAGCGATATTGCCCTACTCGTTCAACGAGGTACCGAAAAACTGCCCATCCATCCAGGCCGGCTGCTCATTGCTTACAGAATGAGCCCAACCCTTGAGATATTCAGGAAGAGTGCAGCGAGCTTTTCGAAGCTGATTCCGTCCAGGCTGCTGCCGGAGATAATCGGCAGCACCATCGTCAGGCAGTATGGGTTAATAGGCAGCCGGCCGAGGGACTCCGCGATTCCGGGGCTACGATTACCCCCATTTAGCCTCACATGATTCCCCTGTCGGCCTGGACGGGCCAGACTGTTGGTAGCAGGGGGCAAGGTGCTACGTTTATGCACTGCAAGTACTTTTGGGGAATAACTTGGGGCATTTAACTTCCTCATATGCCCCAGAGACCGCCATGGCCGTGACCACCCAACGACTGAGCCAACTTCAAGGCAACTCCACTCCTATGGGGACCCAGGTAAGACCAAAACCTCCTATGTTACCCCGACTTGACAACCCCATGTCTTGGGATTTTCCCTCTCCCGTTAAGCAAGAGACCCGGAGTTACCCTACTTTAGCGGGTTATCGGGACAGGGCAGGCAAGGATCCAGGGGTTTAGGGGAAGACAGAATAGAGTGGGAGGTTGGGTTTCTTTATTGTTACACTGAAGGGGTGGGCAACAGGAAGCGAGGGGGCCCCCCACAAACAGCTAGTCGTACCCCGGGAGCTATTGTGGCTGGCTCATGACATCCCCTTGGCTGGACATTTAGGGATAGCTAAGACCCAGAGTCGGTTGTCTCGTGCTTTCTTCTGGCCTAGGTTACATGCTGAGGTGCGAGAATACTGCCGGACCTGTGAGACCTGTCAGAGGGTAGGGAAGACTGGGGATCACCCAAAATAATTCCTGCACCCCCTGACGATCATTAGGGAACCTTTTAGCCAGATAGCGGTAGATACTATAGGCCCACTGTCCTGTCCCAGTGCCACTGGGAAGAAGTATATTCTTACAATAGTGGATTACGCCACCTGCTACCCGGAGGCCATTCCCCTATCCAATATGCAGGCTCATACGGTAGCCAATGCCTTACTGCGGGTGTTCACTAGGGTAGGGTTCCCACAGGAGATATTGTCCGATCAGGGAACCCAGTTCACAGCCGAGCTGATGCAGCTGCTTTGGCGCTTCTGTGGGATTAAATCCCTCCAGAGTGCCCCCTACCACTCTCAAACTAACGGGCTGTGTGAGAGATTTAATGGGACCCCAGAGCAGCTGCTTCGTGCCGTCGTGAGAGTAGGAAGGATTGGGAGAAATATTTTCCCCATCTACTGTTCGCCTACAGAGAGGTACCCCAAGAGTCCACTCGGTTTTCTCCATTTGAGCTGTTGTATGGGCAAAGGATTAGGGGACCTCTAGACTTGGTGAGGTCCCAGTGGGAGGGGGTAGAGGATTCTGAAGGCCTCCCCATCCTTAGTTACGCCCTGGAACTCAGGGAGCGATTGCGGGTACTTGCCGATTTAGTCCATGAAAATATGCAATTTGCCCAGAGTCAGCAGAAGGTTTGGTATGACCGGTCAGCTCGGAATAGCACGGACAGTAAGTTCTGGTACTAAAAATCCTGAAGCAAAATAAATTACAGGCCTCCTTTCAGGGCCCCTATCAGGTGGTAAAACAGCTGTGCGATACCAACTTCGTAGTCACCAGCTGTGCAGACACAAGAATTAAAAGGACGTTCTACATCAGTATGATGAAGGCCTATCACGAGAGGGCTGAGGCAGTAGCCGCCATATTCGCTCCTGCCACCGGGGACTCCGAATACCTACCGATGCCGGAGCGTCCTGAAATCAGTAACCGTTCTGGGGGGTTAGGATAACGAGAACAGGTCAGGGAATTACTCCAGGACCAGCAGGAGATATTCTCGACACTCCCTGGGTACACTCACATAGCTGTGCACAAGGTAGAGACCCCCGGGCAGAAGCCTCTGAGACAACCAGCCTATAGGATTCCTGGAGCCGTGCAAGAAGAGATGAGAGCAGAGATTAGGGAGATGCTTGAGTTAGGGGTGATCAAACCATCAGCAAGCCCCCTGGGCTTCCCCTGTAGTATTAGTCCCAAAATGGGATTGCATGACCCGATTTTGTGTGGACTATAGGCGACTGAATTACTCTACTATGACAGACGCCTTCCCCATGCCCCGAGTGGACGAATTGTTGGACGAAATAGCTCTGGGACACTATCTGATGACTATTTACCTGTGTAAGGGCTACTGGCAGTTTCCCTTAGAAGCAGAAGCAATTCCAAAGTCGGCCTTCATCACCCCGTTTGGCCTTTACCAGTTCCGAGTAATATCGTGATGTCTGAGGTGCAATATCTGGGACATAGAGTGGGATATGGGAAGCAGATGCCGGAACCTGCAAAAATCGAGCTTGTCCTAAACTGGCCTGTTCCCAGAACCAAGGCCCAGGTACTTGCATTTTTAGGGACAGTCGAGTACTACAGGAGGTTTGTACCCCACTATAGTGACCTAGCCAAACCGCTGACGGACATGACCAAAAAGCCTAGACAGGTCCTGTGGTCCCCGGAGTGCGAAACAACGTTTAATTAGTTGAAAACTGCCCTAACGCAAACTCCCATACTGTCGGCACCCGATCCTAACAAAAGCTTTGTCGTACATACAGACGCCTCCATGTTCGGACTGGGAGCCGTACCAAGTCAAGTTGGCAACGACGGAAAAGAGCACCCGGTGGCGTATCTCAGCCAAAAGTTGTTACCCCGTGAAGTGGGATATGCTGCCTTTGAAAAAGAATGTTTGGCCTTAGTCTTGGCTTTACCCTACGTGTATGGACGCTCCTACTGTCACGACTGTTATGCTATCCAAACTTATATTAATTGCAATACGTCGGGTGTGATTTACATCATAAAATGTACTACCTGCTATCTGATGTACGTGGGAAGCACAAGCAGACAATTTAAGATTAGACTATGAGAATATCTAAATTATATTGAGAATCTCTTAGCTACTAAAGTAATAACTGGAATGGGGCAACTACAGTACCCTGAAAGATAATCAAAATTAGGGTTATTCACTTTAGAAAAAAGACGACTGAGGGGAGATCTAATTAATATGTATAAATATATCCGGGTTCAGTACAGAGATCTATACCATCATCTATTTATCCCCAGGACTGTGACTGTGACGAGGGGACATCCTCTGCGTCTGGAGGAAAGAAGGTTTGTACACAAACATAGAAAAGGATTCTTTACGGTAAGAGCAGTGAGACTATGGAACTCTCTGCCTGAGGAGGTGGTGATGGTGAGTACAATAAAGGAATTCAAGAGGGGCCTGGATGTATTTCTGGAGCGTAATAATATTACAGGCTATAGCTACTAGAGAGGGGTCGTTGATCCAGGGAGTTATTCTGATTGCCTGATTGGAGTTGGGAAGGAATTTTTTATTCACCTAAAGTGAGGAAAATTGGCTTCTACCTCACAGGTTTTATTTTTTTGCCTTCCTCTGGATCAACTTGCAGGATAACAGGCCGAACTGGATGGACAAATGTCTTTTTTCAGCCTTATGTACTATGTTACTATGTTACCACAACCTGACCGTCAAACAACGCGATGCATTGAATCAATTGGAGGATCGAACAGACCTTGTTATCAAAATGGAGGACAAGGGGGGTTCTGTGGTAGTCATGAACAAAGAGATGTATGATCAGCAGAGGATTACTATGCTGTCTGATGCCTCCACATACAAGAAATTAGATGGGAACCCGATATTACAATATCTGGCAAAATATTATCTCGACCGGCGTGCCGATCACATACGTGACGCAAAGGGAGGGAAAAGGAAGGCCCCTAACTCACCTTGAGGCTGGCACCTGACTGCCCTGACGTCCCTAGACAGCTTTCTCACCCGTACGCCGATCACGTGCCTAAACCCTGGCTTTCCCTAAGATGAGCCCTACGTAGTGAATATGGCGGTGGGAACACTAGTCCGCACCACTAACACTAAAGGGAAACACTAGGGAGAGGACAGACAATACTGACAAAACATATAGTCCCAGGTGGGCGACGACAAACAACCAACAGGGATCCGGAGGGTAATGCTCTGGTACGACAACCAGGGATAACAGCAACTCAGCTCCAGTGCGTCAGTATAGAAGTCCAGGCAGGAAGCTCTATATCTGGCAACCAGAGAAGTGAGAGAGGGGAATATAAGGAGGTTGGGAGTGCCAGACAAGAAACAGCTGAGGAGAAGAACATACGGATCCCTGAGTGAGACAAAAAGGATTGCAAGGCAAACACAGAAAGCTACCATTAAGTAACAGCGCTATCTTTGGACATCGAGCTCGCAGCCATCCGCTGCGACTTCCTGACCCCGGGTATAACGGAGTCAGACGTGGCTCTTGACACCCTCGTGACAGTACCCCCGTTTCCACGAGGGGCCTCCGGACACTCAGGACCAGGTCTCTCAGGATGAGAGGCATGAAAAGCCCGAACTAACCTGTCGGCGTTTACCTCTGACGCTGGAACCCACATTCTTTCTTCGGGACCGTACCCCCTCCAATGCACCAGATATTGAAGAGAGCGGCGGACCCGACGAGAATCAACAATTTTGGATATTTGAAACTCTAGATTACCATCAACAATAACAGGAGGGGGTGGCAGCGGTGACAGTTCTAGAGGTGAAACATACTTTTTGAGTAACGACTTATGGAAGACGTTATGGATTTAAAAAGTTTGAGGTAGCTCCAGGCAAAAAGCCACGGAGTTAATGATAGCTACTATTTTGTAAGGACCAATGAACCTAGAACCCAGTTTCCAAGAGGGAACCTTTAACTTAATATTCCTAGTAGATAACCACACATAGTCATTCACTCCTAGGTCCGGACCTGGCGACCGTTTCTTATCAGCGATGCATTTATATTTACCTCCCATATTTTTCAAGTTAGCTTGCACTTTCTGCCATACAGATGAAAGACATGATGAAAACCGTTCCTCTTTGGGAACCCCAGAAGACCCCCCCCTCTTTGAAAGTACAGAATTGGGGATAAAAACCTTATGCACCAAGAAATGGTGACTTGCCAGTGGATTCCTGACGGCGATTATTTATAGCAAACTCGGCTAACGGTAAATATGATGACCACACCTCTTGGTTTTCAGACACAAAACACCTTAGGTATGTCTCAAGGTTTTGGTTGGTACGCTCAGTCTGTCCATTCGACTGAGGATGGAAAGCTGAGGAAAAGGACAAGTGTACCCCCAAACGAGAACAAAAAGCTTTCCAAAACTTAGAAATAAAATGGGTTCCCAGATCCGAAACAACATCGGAAGGGACCCCGTGAAGCTTCTTGATTTCACTGATGAATACGTGAGCAAGAGTCTTAGCATTAGGTAGTGCGAGTAACGCAATAAAGTGTACCATTTTGATAAACCTGTCCACTACTACCAAGATAACTGTTTTACCCGCAGACAAAGGTAAGTCAGTGATGAAATCCATTGACAGATGTGTTCATGGCCTATTGGGAATGACAAGTGGCAATAAAGACCCTGCAGGACGTGTATGAGAGACTTTAGCGCGTGCACAAGTATACACAAAATCCATTACATCCTGACGCAACCTTGACCACCAAAAACGACGAGACAATAGCTCCAAGGTTGCTTTACTACCCGGGTGCCCAGCAAGTGCTGAATTATGATGTTCCTTTAATAATTCGAGACGCAGGTTTAACGGTACAATTTCTCTGAGGGACAAGAGACCGGGGCGTCCTCCTGGGCCTCTAACACTTTCCCCTCCAGAACAGAGTATACAGCGGAGACAACCACTCCTCTTTGTAGAATGGGTACCGGATCACCCACATTACCCCCTCCAGGGAAACTACGAGATAATGCGTCTGCCTTGGTATTTTTATTGCCCCCAAAAACAAACCCCACGCCTACGGCGAGCCTCAGGAGGACGGACCTGACGAGTAGTTCCTCCTAGCTGCATAGGCTCGTCTAGGTCCGTACAGACTAGCTGCTGCTTGGGAGGGGTTAGTAATTGCTCAGGATCTTTCAATCTGTCCCTAAGACGTCTATCTATTCTGATAGAAAGGGACATAACCCAGAGCAAAACTGACTCCTGAGAGCCGGATCGTTCCACTGGGTACCCGTAGCCCACCTACGGAACTCTGAGCAATACTCCTCTGCTGGCCGCTCTCCCTGTAGGAGTCTCCATAATTTGCCAGGGCAACTCGGTCAGGGTCATCATATATGAGACCCAAAGCCCCAAAAAATTCCTCCACAGACTGGAGAGCCGGAGAATCAGTGGGTAAAGAGAACGCCCAGGATTGCGGGTCCCCCTGAAGCAGGGAAATAACAATCCCCACCCGCTGTTCTTCATTACCAGAGGAGTAGGGGCGCAGCCTAAAATATAACTTACAGGCCTCACGCAACGTCACAAATTTGTCCCTTCCCCCAGAAAATCTGTCAGGAAGAACAACCTTGGGTTCCGGAGCAACCTGGTTACCCATAGCAACTGCAGGACTTGCGGTCTGCTGCAATTGCTGCTGTTGCTGGAGGACCGACGCCTTCAATCCTGCCACCTCCAAAGACAGGCCTTGAAGTTGCTTTTTCAAAGCGGCAATAGGATCCATGCTGGATTCTAAATAGGCAGAAGAGAAAAAAATAAATATAATATATATATATATATATATATATATATAAAAAGGAAATAATGGCGACACTGGAAACAAACAATTGGGTGCCAAGTCCAGGGATGTAGCTGCTTACCCCAGATGAACAATGACGAAAAAAGGACAGCACTCCAGGTAAAAGAGTAGTTGTGTTTAATCACCCATGTGGATGGCCACGTTTCAGCTCAAACAAGAGCCTTTTTCAAGCGCTTGAAAAAGGCTCTTGTTTGAGCTGAAACGTTGCCATCCACGTGGGTGATTAAACACAACTACTCTTTTACCTGGAGTGCTGTCCTTTTTTCGTCATTATATATATATATTATTATCTTTTTAAACAAAATAAGGGCCAGATATAATATCACGACCGGCGTGCCGATCACATACGTGACGCAAAGGGAGGGAAAAGGAAGGCCCTGTCCAAGGGAGAGGGAAAGATGGTGACCCCTAACTCACCTTGGGGCTGGCACCTGACTGCCCTGACGTCCCTAGATGGGTTTCTCACCCGTATGTCGATCACGTGCCTAAACCCTGGCTTTCCCTAAGATGAGCTCTACGTAGTGAATAGGGCGGTGGGAACACTAGTCTGCACCGCTAACACTAAAGGGAAACACTAAGGAGAGGACAGACAATACTGACAAAACATATAGTCCCAGGTGGGCGACATCATCATCATCAGCTTCTTCTTCTCCTGCTCCTACTCCTCCTTGTCTTCTGTTCCATCAAGAGACATCGATAACAGAATGTGCGGCCATGGGAAATCTATTCGCAACCAGCAATTAGCTTGTGTGCAGACTGAACTCCCACGTGACCAAGTTGCTGGCAGTGCAGTTGCTGCTGTACCACTTAGTTGTGGTAATTGCAGTGCAGTTCCATTCCTTCGCCAAAATTCACCACTCTCCCGCTGTCTCTGCTACAAGTAGCAGAAGCTGCTGCCCCAAACCTGATGCAGTAAATGGACATGCACTGTCTGAACAGCTAGGTTCAGTTGTACCTGGCCTATGCCCTTTCTCTGGTACACACCCTGATCCTGACCCTATGGACTTCTGGGAATGCAGATTGGAACAGTGGCTGGAAATGGCCAAGTTTGCTATTACAGTACTATGTTTTCCAGCCTCTTGTGTCATCTTAGGGAGGGTTTTCCTCATGGCAGGTGGCATTTTCCCACCCAAGCAGGCAAAATAGTCCTACTGTCACGGTGTGGAGTGGTGGAAAACTCCACACCGTATAATGTAGGTAGGCAGGATAGCAACTATGCATGGAAGCCCGGATAAGGGAGCAGATAACCTCCTAATGCAACTCTAATCCTATCCCTGACCTCCTAACCGTATGAGCGAAACCAGATGATAGGAGGGCTCATACACAGGAACCTCGGGCCCTAACTCGCCCTGATGATGCCTGGTGGTAAGGTCAGGATCTAGAGATGGCCTGTTCCTCCACATAACGGACGAACAGGAGTCTTCACAGGCCTAGCAGCAAGGAGAGGAGAAGACAGTGAGCAGCAACTGAACGGCAGGTAAGAACCCAGTGTTACAACTACACACCGGACAACAAGCACTTACCTGCCGCAGCAAAGGATGGAACACCGATACCAAAACTACCTGGACCCCATGCAGATACCGGATACATGGTGGCTCAAGGCAGATGTCATGCCCCGTCCTGACGGTGTGCGGAGGTCGGCCAGAATAGCAGCACAAGTTTAGTGTTTTGTTTTGGAGCCGTGCTGGATCCGCCTCCCATCAGGTGCACTCGTGGGGTTATGAGTTTAAATAGCACTCCACCCCAGTGCTCTGAGCGGATTATAGGAATCATTGTGGTCTTGAAAGCTAGGAAGAAAGGTTGTCTGTTCCAGCGCAGATAGATAAGTGTGGTTTCTTGTTTGATTGTTTGGTGTCATCTCTCCCATCCAGGTTCTATGCGAGCAGGCTGCTCCTATTTCCCCTCTTCACCATTTCAGGGAATTTAGGGTGTTTCAGTCCAGGCACGGGGACACATCATACCTACCCCACAAAGGTCTGCATGTGGGCTGAGCAGTGCAGGGAGAGAGGTCAGGGATAAGTTAGGAGGTGACCCTTCCCCTGCCTCTCACCTAGAGCCTGGTTGGTGGTTTAACTGTTAGTCTGAGTGCACGTCCGCCGTGACATTATAATTCGCCCAAAACTTTGACTGTCATTACTCAGCGGTTTTGTAATGGCGTCAATTGAAGCATTAGTTGACCGCATGCAGGGGCTATCCCTAGAGGTTGCGGAGCTGCGTGGTTCGGTCGCACGGTGTCAGAGTGCTCTGGCATCAGGAGGAGGTCAAGTTTGTGTGGAGCCTAAAGTGGCTCTTCCTGATCGATTTTCAGGGGGTACGGATGACTTTTTCCGTTTTAGAGAGTCCTGCAAATTGTACTTTCGGCTGCGTCCATCATCATCAGGTGATGAGGGTCAGAGGATAGGAATAATTATTTCTCTGCTTACAGGGGACGCGCAATCCTTGTCCTTTTCTCTGCCGCTTGGTTCTTGGGCGCTCCGGTCGGTGGAGGATTTTTTTAAGGCTCTGGGATTAATCTACGATGACCCAGATCGGGTCTCGATGGCAGAGTCGAGATTACGTAATTTATTTCAGGGGGAACATACTGCAGAGGCTTATTGTGTTGAATTCAGGAGATGGGCTACTGAATCAGAGTGGAATGATCCTGCGTTACGTAGCCAGTTTTGTCAGGGGTTATCTGAAAGATTGAAGGATGCCCTTGCTTTTCATGAATACCCAGACTCTTTGGAGAACGCCATGTCGTTAGCAGTACGGCTAGACAGACGTATCAGAGAGAGGTATAGGGCTTCTCCTGCACAAGGTATCCCTTCTGTGAGTGGTTTCGTCTCTACTGCCTCCCCGGGTGATGTTACAGGTAACGCGGGGTAGCGGAGGAACCCATGCAATTGGGTCAGATTTCTTTCCATTCGGATAGTAGAGACTTTAGGAAATCGCACAAACTATGTTACTATTGTGGAAAGAGTAGTCATTTTGTTTTTGCTTGTCCTTATGTTAAACCACAGGTGGTACAGAAAAAGAAAAAAAAAACTTCCCTGACACTTGGTAGCATGAATGGTGTGGTGGAGCAGGCAGGTATGCAAGCTCCCTGCAGTTCCCGTTTTCTCCTTCCAGCTAGGGTGGCGCTGGAGTCAAGAAATGTTTTTTTAGAGGTGTTCCTTGATTGTGGTGCTGGTGTAAACCTAATTGACTTTCTTTTCCTTCAAGATTTAGGACTAAGTACTTGCACTTTAGAGAACGAGATTCGTGTTTTTGCAATTGATTCCTCCCCTCTTTCTCAAAGAAGCCTTACTCACATTGATCATGGTATTCACTTAAGGGTGGGTGATTCACATGTTGAAATTATTTCTTGTTTTGTCTTGAAGGATTTGCCAGCTCCTATAGTTTTGGGATTGCCATGGTTGACTAAACATAACCCAATTATAGACTGGCAAGCGAGACAAATCATCGGTTGGAGTGAGTTTTGTTCGGATAATTGTTTTGGCACTTCTATCTCTGGTGTGTCCACTACGGCTTTACCTCCGTATCTCTCAGATTTTGCTGATGTCTTTTCGGAGGGTGGGGCTCAGGAATTGCCCCCTCATCGTGACTGATTGTCCAGTCAATCTCGTCCCAGGGGCTAAGTTGCCAAAGTCTCGGCTTTATAACCTTTCTCAACTTGAAAGAGAGGTCATGCGAAAGTATATCGTCGAGAGTTTGGCAAAAGGGCATATTAGACCATCTAAGTCTCCAGTGGCAGTGGGGTTGTTCTTTGTGAAGAAAAAGGATGGATCACTGAGACCGTGTTTGGATTTCCGGGAATTGAACCGTATTACAGTCCGGGATCCATATCCCCTGCCTTTGATCTCTGACCTTTTTGATCAGATTGTTGGAGCCAAGGTGTTCTCCAAGTTGGATTTGAGAGGGGCCTACAACCTGATCAGAATCAAGGAGGGGGATGAGTGGAAAACGGCCTTCAATGCGCACAAGGGTCATTTTGAGAACCTGGTTAAGCCTTTTGGGTTGACAAACGCGCCAGCAGTATTTCAGCAATTCGTCAATGACATTTTTCATCATTTGGTGGGGACGTTCGTAGTAGTTTACCTGGATGATATTTTAATTTACTCTCCTGATCTGAAGACCCATCAGGATCATGTGAGACAGGTTTTGACGATCCTTCGGGAGAATAAATTATATGCTAAATTGGAGAAATGTTTGTTTGCGGTGCAAGAGCTTCCGTTCTTGGGATACCTGCTTTCTGATTCTGGTTTTCGTATGGACCCCGAGAAGGTCCGGGCGGTTCTGGAATGGGACCGACCAGAGTATGAGAAAGCCTTGATGCGGTTCTTGGGGTTTACAAATTATTATAGAAAATTTATTTCAAACTATTCTATCATAGTAAAACCTCTCACTGATATGACCAAAAAGGGCGCCGACGTCTCTGTCTGGTCGGATGAGGCATTGCAGGCCATTCGCCTATTAAGGAGCATTTTGCGTCCGCTCCCATTCTGGTGCAGCCGGATGTGTGTCAGCCATTTGTAGTGGAGGTTGATGCATCAGAGGTGGGGGTTGGAGCGGTACTGTCACAGGGTTCATCCCCTGGCAAGTGGGTCCCGTGTGCCTTTTTCTACAAGAAGCTCTCAGTCACCGAGAGGAATTATGATGTTGGAGATAGAGAGTTGTTGGCTATCAAGTTGGCCTTTGAGGAATGGCGCCACTGGTTGGAGGGGGCAGCTCACCCCGTTACGGTATATACAGACCATAAGAATTTGGCATACCTGCAATCTGCCAAGCGTCTGAACCCTAGGCAAGCCAGATGGTCACTGTTTTTTACCAGGTTCAATTTTGTGGTTACCTTTCGCCCAGGGGTCAAGAACGTCAAGGCAGATGCCTTGTCTCGCAGCTTTCCTGGGGGAGGTGATTCAGAGGATCCTGCGCCGATTTTAGCGGATGGGGCGGTGGTCTCTGCTCTATACCCTGAATTGGAGATGGAGGTGTTGGGAGCCCAGGAGGGGGCTCCTGGTTCTTGTCCCCCATTGAGGTTGTTTGTTCCTGAGGGCCTGCGATACAAGGTGTTCAAGGAACATCACAATACTGTCCTTGCTGGACATCCTGGTGGTAAGTCCACCTGTGATCTGGTGTCCCAGAGGTTCTGGGTTACGTAAGAGCATTGAGAATTACGTGACAGCCTGTGAAACCTGTGCTCGGTCAAAGGTTGCTCATACTCGACCTGCTGTTTCACTTCTTCCAGTGTCTATTCCGTCTCGTCCTTGGACGCATTTGTCTATGAATTTCATTACGGATCTGCCGAGTTCCTCCGGGAGAACAGTGATTTTGGTGGTAGTTTCAGTAAAATGGCTCACTTTATATCACTAACTAGTCTGCCTAGCGCTAAGCCTCTGGAGCAGATTTTTGTGGATAATATTGTGAAATTGCATGGTATTCCTTCGGATGTGGTCTCTGATAGGGGCACGCAGTTTGTCTCCAGGTTTTGGAGGGCGTTCTGTTCTCGGCTTGGCATTCAACTTTCTTTCTCTTCGGCTTTTCATCCGCAGTCGAATAGTCAGACGGAGCGTACTAATCAAAACCTGGAGACCTACTTGAGGTGTTTTGTGGCTGAGAATCAGGAGGACTGGTCCTCATTCTTGTTCTTAGCAGAATTTGCGTTGAATAACCGTAGGCAGGAGTCCACGGGTAAGTCGCCATTTTTTGGCGCATACGGTTTCCATCCTCAGTTTGGTACCTTTTCTGGGACTGGTTCATCTGCGATGCCAGAGGAGGAGAGATTCTCTTCTGCCTTATCCTCCATCTGGCGGAGGATTCAAGGGAATTTGGAGAAGATGGGTGAGAGGTATAAACGAATGGCTGCCAAGAGACGTGTGACTGGTGTGACTGGTCCGGACCGGTGTGTGGGTGATCTGGTATGGTTGTCCACTAAGAATATCAAGTTGAGAGTGCCATCTTGGAAACTGGGTCCAAGATTTATTGGTCCGTTTAAAATTTCTGCCGTGATCAATCCTGTAACGTTTCGGCTGGATCTTCCGCAGACTTGGAGGATCCATGATGTGTTCCACAGGTCGTTACTAAAAAAATATGTGAAACCGGTGGAACCATCGCCATTGCCTCCTCCTCCTCTTCTAGTCGAGGGAAACTTGGAGTTCGAGATCTCCAGGATTCTCGACTCTAGAATTCTTTGGGGTTCCCTTCAGTACCTGGTGCACTGGAGGGGATACGGCCCTGAGGAGAGGACGTGGGTTCCGGCGCTAGATGTCAACGCCAGCCGACTGGTGAGGGCTTTTCATTGGTCCCATCCGGATAAGGTTGGTCCGGGGTGTCCGGAGGTCACCCGTAGAAGGGGGGGTACTGTCATGCCCCGTCCTGACGGTGTGTGGAGGTCGGCCAGAATAGCAGCACGAGTTTAGTGTTTTGTTTTGGAGCCGTGCTGGATCCGCCTCCCATCAGGTGCACTGGGTGGGGTTATGAGTTTAAATAGCACTCCACCCCAGTGCTCTGAGCGGATTATAGGAATCATTGTGGTCTTGGAAGCTAGGAAGAAAGGTTGTCTGTTCCAGCGCAGAGAGATATGTGTGGTTTCTTGTTTGATTGTTTGGTGTCATCTCTCCCATCCTGGTTCTGTGCGAGCAGGCTGCTCCTATTTCCCCTCTTCACCATCTCAGGGAATTTAGGGTGTTTCAGTCCAGGCACGGGGACACATCATACCTACCACAAAGGTCTGCATGTGGGCTGAGCAGTGCAGGGAGAGAGGTCAGGGATAAGTTAGGAGGTGACCCTTCCCCTGCCTCTCGCCTAGAGCCTGGTTGGTGGTTTATCTGTTAGTCTGAGTGCATGTCCGCCGTGACAGCAGAGCTGCTAGCTGACTTGTGGTTCCCCCTCCGGGGAACCCCGGAGCCCTCTCACCAAAGGCACAGACAGACAGGGGAAATGTCTAGCAAACATACTGGACAACAACCACAAATAGACCAGACATGTTACAACAACTAGTTATAAAACAAAACCCCAAATCTAACCCAGACCATATAATGAGACATATAAGGAGAGGTAAAGGACAACAGGAGAAATAGGAGAGACATTACACATGTTTTTAATTTTAAAAAGCATAACACATGCGACGGCACAGTGTCTTTTTAAACAGGCTGCTTCTTAACACTGTCAATAATGCTTCCAATTGTGCAACTGTGTGAAAGGGTTAAAAAGACACTGTGCCGTCGCATGTGTTATGCTTTTTAAAATTAAAAACATTCCAATAGTTGTCCCGTATTAGAGGCAGATGCCTGCCCAAATACCCAGAGCTCAGTGTCATTCTGATCAGTGTCGTTCTGACATTATTTAATGTTAAAGGGCTTAAAAGGGGGAGAGAAGAAAATAAGAAAGAAACACAAGAGAAATAATATGTGTCCTAGGAGATCTTAGAGTGTGATATACCAGTTCTCAGGCCAATTGGAGCACTTGTAATTGAGGTAGAATTGATTCAGACCCAAATTGAATTCTTGGAGTGATTTGTTCGAATTGGACCTAAAACAAATTTCAAGAAATTCGCTAATCTCTAAGGCTACTTTCACTTCTGCACTTTCCCTTTCCGCTATTGAGATCCGTCATAGGATCTTAATAGTGGGGGAAACGCTTCCGTTTTGTCATTCATTGTCAATAGGGACAAAACTGAACGAAACGGAGAGCACCAGAATGCATTCCGTTATGTTTGGTTGCATCCCCATCGCGCACAGAATAACACTGCAAGCAGCATTTTTCTGTCCGCGATGTATTGCGGAGTAAGATGGATCCATCAGGGCTCACAATGTAAGTTAATGGGGACGGATCCGTTTTCTTGGACACAATAGAAAACGGATACGTCCCCCATTGACTTTCAATGGTGTTCATGATGGATCCAGCAAAACCACTGGTGTGAAAGTAGCTGAATTAATTTCTTGTAAAAGTGTTTCATTTGAGCCTGGAAATAAGCAGCGGGGTATATTTTTCTCATGTCTTTCATCTTGCAGGAAAGTTCTGGTGAAACAACAAGTGGACTTGAACAACCCGTCTCAGTGTCTGTGAAAGGTAAGAGCCTTTCATCAATCTTTTTTGATTATAAATGCCTTTATTAATCGGACAATAATAGGAAGTTCAGAGAAACCTCCTCTTCATCATCATTAATGATACAATTAATATTAATAATTAATTTATAGCCATAATATCCCTTGATCTTCATTGGCACCGGTAAAATGTGACACAATGTGAATAGATTCAATAACAAACAAAAATAATTGGAGGGTAAATGCCGATTCAGAATAAAAGTCACATGATACGATAGGTCAAAGAACCTGTAGTATGTGGACCCATGGGGTCCTTCTCGAGTCAGAGTGCTCCGGTTGTCCATATGCCCTCTCAGACAGGTTCCCACCTTGCAGGGGAGATCAGTAGTACAGGATATAAGCATTCGGTCAGATTAGGGCCTGGTCCTAAAGATGAAGGGTAAATAGCCGTTGAAATAATAACTGGAAAAGTGAAGGCATCTAATGATAAGAGAAATAAGGGGAGGAGGACACTTGCAAATTAGCTGGTAAAAACTGATAAAACCAACCCAAACCTGCTGAGATGAAATTACTTGTAATTTTAAAAACCTGGTTTCCATATCACAAGACCATCAATGATAAGGACAAGGTAGCAGTTATCTATACTGTAGACCAATCAAAGGCAATTTAAAATAGGTGAACCATTTAGACAAGAGGGAGGCTCTGCAAGACAAAGTAAATGTGTAAATTACTTTTACCAGTCTCTGTTCAGTACAGGCCAGCATCACAGGATATGTTGGAGGAAGCCCAGCAGGGTAGCAGGGGGAGGTGGGGGAGAAGGCAGTTTTGCAGATCCGAGGAAACCAAAGGATTTCTAGACTGATGGGATCGAGCTAAGAAGGAAGTTGCCAAGGAGGGCCAGGCAGCCAAGATCACAGGAGGTAGATCTTGATCCTGAAGGAATCTTGGGTCTGAGAATAGATGAGCCTCACCTATTTCTGACAAAAAGGGCAAAGGGAATTGCCAGTGATAGATCCCTCAATCCTGAAACAAGTCAACCAGTGGTTTTAGAATGACACATTCAACAATATGTGGTAGGGAAAAGTTTATATCAGTGTGTTTATGCAGGGGATGCTACAGGTAATTGAAGATGGTAGTGATCACATTTCCTGGCTTGCAATTGTCTCAATAAGGCCTCTTTCACACGACCGTTGTGTGCACCCGTGGCCGTTGTGCCGTTTTCCGTTTTTTTTCGCGGACCCCATGACTTTCAATAGGTCCGTGGAAAAAACGGAAAATGCACCGTTTTGCAGCCGCATCCGAGATCCGTGTTTCCTGGCCGTGAAAAAAATATGACCTGTCCTATTTTTTTCACGGCCAACGGTTCACGGACCCATTCAAGTCAATGGGTCCGTGAAAGAACACGGATGCACACAAGATTGGCATCCGTGTCCGTGATCCGTGGCCGTAGGTTAGTTTTTATACAGACTGATCCGAAGATCCGTCTGCATAAAGCTTTTTCAAAGCTGAGTTTTCACTTCGTGAAAACTCATTTCCGACAGTATATTTTAACTACAAACTGTGTACAAGACTGCCCCCTGCTGCCTGGCAGCACCCGATCTCTTACAGGGGGCCGTGATCAGTACAATTAACCCCTTCAGGTGCGGCACCTGAAAGGGTTAATTGTACTATCATATCCCCCTGTAAGAGATCAGGGCTGCCAGGCAGCAGGGGGCAGACCCCCCCCCTCCCCAGTTTGAATATCATTGATGGCCAGTGCGCCCCCCCCCCCCCTTCTATTGTAATAATAGGTTGGTGGCACAGTGTGCGCCCCCCCCACCCTCTATTGTAATAATTCGTTGGTGGCACAGTGTGCGCCCCCCCCTCCCTCCCTCTATTGTAATAATTCGTTGGTGGCACAGTGTGCGCCCCCCCCTCCCTCCCTCTATTGTAATAATTCGTTGGTGGCACAGTGTGCGCCCCCCCTCCCTCTATAGCATTAACAACATTGGTGGCCAGTGTGCGGCCTCCCATCTCCCCCCCCCCCCCATCATTGGTGGCAGCGGAGTTCCGATCGGAGTCCCAGTTTAATCGCTGGGGCTCCGATCGGTAACCATGGCAACCAGGACGCTACTACAGTCCTGATTGCCATGGTTACTTAGCAATAGTACAATAGTAGAAGATTCATACTTACCTGCTGCTGCGATGTTCGTGTCCGGCCGGGAGCTCCACCTACTGGTAAGTGACAGCCTCAGGTCTGTGCGGCGCATTGCTAAATGAACTGTCACTTACCAGTAGAAGGAGCTCCCGGCCGGACACGAACATCGCAGCTCCCAGGTAAGTATGAATCTTTTACTATTGTACTATTGCTAGTAACCCGCTGCCACCAATGATCGGGGGGGGGGGATGGGAGGCCGCACACTGGCCACCAATGTTGTTAATGCTATAGAGGGAGGGGGGGCCGATGGGGGGCGCACACTGTGCCACCAACGATTTATTACAATAGAGGGAGGGAGGGGGGGGGGCGCACACTGTGCCACCAACGATTTATTACAATAGAGGGAGGAAGGGGGGGGGCGCACACTGTGCCACCAACGATTTATTACAATAGAGGGAGGAAGGGGGGGGCGGGGGGCCGCACACTGTGCCACCAACTAATTATTACAATAGAGGGAGGAAGGCGGGGGGGGGGCCGCACTGGCCAGCAATGATATTCAAACTGGGGAGGGGGGGTCTGCCCCCTGCTGCCTGGCAGCCCTGATCTCTTACAGGGGGATATGATAGTACAATTAACCCCTTCAGGTGCGGCACTTGAGGGGTTAATTGTGCTGATCACGGCCCCCTGTAAGAGATCGGGTGCTGCCAGGCAGCAGGGGGCAGTCTTGTACACAGTTTGTAGTGTATTCTAACTAGAAGCGTCCCCATCACCATGGGAACGCTTCTGTGTTAGAATATACTGTCGGAAATGAGGTTTCACGATCTAACTCATATCCGACAGTAAATTCTAACATAGAGGCGTTCCCATGGTGATGGGGACGCTTCAAGTTAAAATATACCATCGGATTGGAGAAAACTCAGATCCGATGGTATAAAAGGGACTCCAGACTTTACATTGAAAGTCAATGGGGACGGATCCGTTTGAAGTGGCACCATATTGTGTCAACGTCAAACGGATCCGTCCCCATTGACTTGCATTGTAATTCAGGACGGATCCGTTTGGCTCCGCACGGCCAGGCGGACACCAAAACGACTTTTTTTTCATGTCCGTGGATCCTCCAAAAATCAAGGAAGACCCACGGACGAAAAAACGGTCACGGATCACGGAAAAACGGTACCCCGTTTTGCGGACCGTGAAAATATACTGTCGTGTGCAATAAGCCTAAAGCTGCGAAAATAATATCATTTTGTTTAATTTTCCAGTGGAAGACGGGATGAGCGACTTCTATGGACATCTCCATTTATCTTCCCATCATGAAGCAGAAGATAACAATACCACACAAGATGATTCAATAACTCCTAATGTACCCTCAGTCCTTCACAGCAGAGATCTATCCACTGATACCGCTGGTCACAAGAAACCTTCATCTAAGCAATTACTGATTGGTAAAACAAGAACTAATCAGAAATGTGGGAACATTTTTTCTAGTGAGAAACGTAAAAAGAAATCGAATCTTTTTTTGCATGAGAGCAATTGCAGAGATAACGGGTCATTTTCATGCTCAGAATGTGGAAAATCTTTTAGCATGAAATCCATTCTAGTTAGACATCAGAGAACTCACACAGGGGAGAAGCCATATTCATGTCCTGAATGTGGGAAATGCTTTAATCAGCAATCAAGTTTTATTCAGCATCAGAGAACTCACACAGGGGAGAAACCATTTTCATGTCTTGAATGTGGAAAGTGCTTTAGTCATAAATCGTCTCTTGCTACACATCAGAGAACTCACACAGGGGAGAAGCCATTTTCATGTACTGAATGTCGAAAGTGCTTTATTCAGAAATCAAATCTTTTTGCACATCAGAGAACTCACACAGGGGAGAAGCCATTTTCATGTCTTGAATGTGGAAAATCTTTTAGCATGAAATCCATTCTACTTGCACATCAGACAACTCATACAGGGGAGAAGCCATATTCATGTCCTAAGTGTGGGAAATGCTTTAATCAGCAATCAAGTTTTATTGTGCATCAGAAAACTCACACAGGGGAGAAGCCATTTTCATGTCTTGAATGTGGAAAGTGCTTTAGTCGGAAATCGCATCTTGTTTCACATCAGAAAACTCACACAGGGGAGAAGCCATTTTCATGTCTTGAATGTGGAAAATCTTTTATTCATAAATTCATTCTAGTTGCACATCAGAGAACTCATACAGGGGAGAAGCCATATTCATGTCCTGAATGTGGGAAATGCTTTAATCAACAATCAAGTTTTAATCTGCATCAGAGAACTCACACAGGGGAGAAGCCATTTTCATGCCTTGAATGTGGAAAGTGCTTTAATACTAAATCACATCTTGCTACACATCAGAGAACTCACACAGGGGAGAAGCCATTTTCATGTTTTGAATGTGGGAAGTCTTTTATTCAGAAATCAAATCTTGCTAAACACGAGAGAATTCACTTAGAAGAGAAGCCATTGTAATGCTCAGATTGTAAGAGATGTGGAGCTTCATTGTGAGACCTGCTGCCTAATCATGTCTTCTGTATAACTTAAAACGGTTGTCCAGTTTCGCATATTAATGACCTATCCTCAGGAAAGTGAGTCGACCAGTATGCACCGACATTGAGAACATGTAGAAGAGATCTAGGAACAGATTTCAGTCGAGACATGCTTGAATTTGATCGCTAGCGTGTCCAGTACTGACAGATTGCAGAAGGAGAGACATTGCTACTCTCTCCCTGTTAACTGTGCATGGCTCCAGAGGCAGGGTATCATGGACATCTTTGCATGTGATCAAACCCCCTTCCACCATCAATCAGACAGCATACTTGCAAAACGGTTAAAAGGAACTCTATTGGCAATATTGAACCTATGAGGTCTGGACTAAAGGAAATGCAGCCAGTGGGGATGCTGTATGTGGTCCTGAAGCGAAGTGAGCCAGGCTCGGACTGGCCCACAGAGGTACAGATGAATCCACCGGTGGGCCCCTGAGCAAGGTGGGCCCCTAGTCTTCCACCCCTTGCACAATTGGCACATAACACAGTAGACTTGCTGCACTACATACATATATTCAATGTACAGCATCTCATCCAGCCTATGTTCATATAACAAACTTCATAGATAATTAAATAAACTCCCCTTCTAGGTGTAGAGGAAAGCTAGCCAGTATCCTCTTTTCCCCAGGACCTACCTTCTCAAAGTTGATGCAGGGACCCCCATATTCAACCATCTGGTAGCATCTTGCTGCTGTGTGAGAAGGTAGTATTTGAATGTATCCGTACGGTGGACCCCAGGCATCCCAGTACACTATAAACCCTCCCAATGTGTTGATTGCTGCTAAATGCGGTGTCATCGTGGCCATAACAGTAGACAGTTACAAATACTTGTGCTGGATGTGATTTGTCAGTTGCTACTTGAAATGTGGATATGATCCCTAGAGCTGAAGATGAGGAGAAGATAGCCCAAGAGTGTTGTCTCCATCTGAATACATCCTCTACTAATGGGGGATATTACCGGTGTAATATGGGTCACATTTCACTTCTAATCTTTCATAAAATATACTTACATTTTCAACCTAACATGGAAATTCATTTGCTGAGTTGCAATCTACTACCATGGAATGGACAAACTCTAGGATTCAGTTTGCCTATTAATGTGCCTTATAGTGTGGATTGTTTGCTATTAGTAATAGAGTTTCACTCTGCATTAATCATCCTGTTCTCTTCCTATGGTGGCTCAGTGGTTAGCACTGGTGCCTTGCAGAGCTGGGGTCCCAAGGACAACATCTGCATGGAGATAGTACGTTCTCCCCGTGTTTGCGTGGGTTTCCTCCGGGTAAAGCGTGATGATAATGTCTGTAAAGCACTGTGGAATATAGTAGCGCTATATAAGTGCATAAAATAAATAATTATGTATAATATATTGAGTGATCTTTTCATATTGTTCATTATAATTCTTGTTTTTGTACATAATGTATATCTTATAGTCAGGTTTCTTAAAGAGAATATAAAAAACATTAAATGTCCTTCTAATTGTGGTGAAACATCAAAAATAATATAGAACTGATCAGCCAGATCTGTCCATAAGACTGCAACAATAAGTGGGTGTGGAACTACTGTGTCCACCAAACGGTTTTTCTTTGTGCTAAGCCTACAATTGTTATCCTGGCAGTCCCCTGGTATTCACACTTTAACCCTTATACAGGGATCTTGAATTCACTATAGGGGTGCCACCAGGCTGCTATCTCCTGGAGTAGTCCTGTTTGGTAGACAGCTGACCCACAGGAGTCAGAAACACCGGTGCGTGGCAGTGAGGGATCAGGCAAAACTTGTAAAAGGCCAAGGTCAGGGCAGCAGAGTTTGTGCAAATCTGAGAAAAAAGTACAAAGGTTAGGCAGGCCGCTCAGAGTCAATATGGTGATTAGGCACGGGTCGGGTGGCAGAGGGTCAGAATCAAGTAAAGTTTGAACCTGGACAGACAAGCAGATTATAGCACAGACACTGGGCAACCCTCTGTCCGCTCAAAGTAACAAGAAAGCAGCAGACATAACAAGAAGGAAAGGTCCATAGGAGGTGCAATGGTCCTACAGTTTGTCTTGATACTTGCTGAGAGAAGTTTGAACCCCAAAATCAATAGAGATTGTCAGGTAGGGGAGGGAAGACTGCAGCCCTAAATTCCACCCACACCTCTGTCCCTGCCTACGTGCACAGTCCGTCCTAACCAAAGGTGTACAACTGGATGACAGTCCTTAGCTTGCGTACGTGCAGGGGCTTAAAGGAACAGAAACAAATGGAGAAAACAATAAACAAAGTGACAGGCAGGCACGCTATAACAATAGAAGCAATAAAACCTAGGTCAAGGGTAGGAGGTGCGCAGGCACACAATAAACAGAAAATCAAGTCCGTAGAAACCAAGGGGAGTTAGCGACAATACTGGGGTTAACACAATATCACAGTCAAAACAAGCCAAAGTCAGGAGCCAAGAGGTTGCGTCAAATCCAAGGGGTTTACAAGGTCAGGGTCAGAGCAAGCTGAGGTCAAAACACGCAAAAGTCACAACGAATGGCAAATGTGTTTTTATTTTTCTACTGGTATACGTCAATAAAGATTTTTCAACATATAAGTGCAGCGGCGAATGTATATTTCTTTTTCTACTGATATATGTTCAAAAACCTTTATTGACGTATAAGTGCAGCAGCGAATAGCGAATGTATATTTCTTTTTCGTGAAAAATAAGTACAGAATGGTCAAGCTAAGTGAACAGCTTGTCCAAAAAACAAATATCAAATAGCAATGAACTATCCCCAGAAGGGGACAGAGGGAATAAAACTTAGCGTTTAATTAGGTCTAGTTAAAAGAGAATAGCGCACAAAGGAACTTAACAAAGTAACATAATAGACAAGCCCGTATGGGCCTAGACAGTGACAAGATGGTACCAGTATAAATAAAAGGAAAGCTCTCACCCGTCAATTGTTATGGTCAAGGTGGAATTCGCCCATCAAATGGGTGCCATGTCAGGATGCCGTGGAGTGCATCTTCCAATTCAATGTTGCTGCAAATACTGGAGACCATACAAGAATGATGCCACAAAAAATTGTTGCAGTGTAGGTAGTGGTCAGAAGTAAATTCCCTAGTAAAACCCTAATTCAGGGATGGGCTGGTGATGCCCTACCTATCTATACGGAGTGCTTGCCCCGCAAGGGGCGACCCCGTCCGGATACCTGTCCCTAGTATCGGGCGGTATCCCTAATGCACCCTAAAAAAACTCCCGACGTGTCACGTTTCATTTCAAAAACTCATCAGGGGAAGTATGCAATTGAGGGTGGCAGGCAAGACAAGCCTGCATTTAAGGGGAAAATGAATAACAAAAATGGCAACAACTAAAGCCGTGAGGCTAAAAACACTGAGCCAGGCCAATGGGACCAGTATGGCTCAGAAAAGGTTGCCGGGCCAGTGGGATCAGGCAAAAAATGTATACACAGACGGACCTATACGCTGGCACGCCAGTGGGCTATGTCAGCGTAATGTTGTATGGCATATAGCATAACGAGGTCCCTGTGGGGCCCAAGGTGTTGGGTAAATAGTAACGCAGGGAGCCGCCGCACCCCACCGCACGCAAATCAAGAGGAGGGGCCGTTACTAACACACTGGAGGCAGGTTGGTTGCCAGGCAATCGAGACGCCAGGAACTTTACCACAGACCGTCATGGATTGCATAGGAGACCAACAATCGACTAGGTCTCATGTTAACCATAGCAATTAATTGCTTATAAGAACAGAGCTACATACGTACAGGCTAAAGAGCATAGGGCCTCAAATACACAGGGTTGGACTAATGATGAAACCAAAATAAGAAGTGCAATAAATATGAATATAAGAATATAACAGGCAAAGATCACAAGAAGCAGCTAAAATTAAGCTGCTCGTTGAGGCCCAGTGGAGCCACAGTTTTAAGATAGTAGATCTTGAGTTTGAAGTGTTGAGTGAATCTTGCGTTTCAGATTGCGAGAATAGTGAAGTCACGTATTCTTCATCGATCTTTTCAGGATCTTGTGCACTGGAAGAGTTACGGTCCAGAGGAAAGAATGTGGGTTCCGGCGACCGACATGAATGCCAGTCGCCTTGTGAAGGCCTTTCACAGGGCGCATCCTGATAAGGTCGGTCCTGGGTGTCCGGAGGTCACCCGTAGAAGTGGTAGACTTGCTTGACATGAGGCTATCTGACAGGTCTCTCTGTTTTCCTCTTTGTATGTTGTTGTTTGGCTGGGTCTCACCTCTCCTCAGGTTCTGCTTGCTATCAGTAATTAGGCTAGAGCTTGTTTGTCCTGGATCTCTTGCTTCTCCATACTTCTCAAAGCTAAGTACAAGTTGCCTGTTCTGTTTGTTGTTCTCTGGTGTGTTTTGGTTCTAGGCCTCAGGGAGATACGGGTTTCTTCATCTGGGAAGGAACCAGCTGTCTCGTCTCCCGCTACCTATCCTAGGGCTTGTCAGTTTTAGCAGGGCATAGGTATCCGGCGTATGAGCATTTCCACCATCAGGATCTGCTCATACTGGCAGGAGTTAGGGAAAGGCCTAGGGATTACTAGGAGGTCACCATCCCTCTTCCTTAGCTTTTGAGTCCTAGATTGTTGTCTATTTCTTTTGTGTGTATCTGGTGTTTTCCTCTTCCCCATTACCCGTGACACCCTGAATCGTGAATAGAAGGGAATGGTAAGATCCCACTCTTAGTAGCGTTTATATGGTATTGGTGTAAAGTCAGCCCTATGGTAGGATGAGTCCATAGCGTCTGTGGAGTCTTAGTCATAGTCCAAGGCAGTATAGCAAGGGGGGATTGGGAGCATGACTGTTTAATGGTAACCCATTGTTTAACCACCTCCGGACCGCTGTACGCAGATTCGCGTTCCGGAGGTGGCAGCCCTGCGCTCAGTGACGCATATACGCGTCATCTCGCGTGAGCCGGGATTTCCTGTGAACGCGCGCACACAGGCGCGCGCGCTCACAGGAACGGAAGGTAAGAGAGTTGATCTCCAGCCTGCCAGCGGCGATCGTTCGCTGGCAGGCTGGAGATGTGTTTTTTTTAACCCCTAACAGGTATATTAGACGCTGTTTTGATAACAGCGTCTAATATACCTGCTACCTGGTCCTCTGGTGGTCCCCTTTGTTTGGATCGACCACCAGAGGACACAGGTAGCTCAGTAAAGTCCCACCAAGCACCACTACACTACACTACACCCCCCCCCCGTCACTTATTAACCCCTTATTCACCCTTGATCACCCCTGATCACCCCATATAGACTCCCTGATCACCCCCCTGTCATTGATTACACCCCTGTCATTGATCACCCCCCTGTCATTGATCAACCCCCTGTAAAGCTCCATTCAGATGTCCGCATGATTTTTACGGATCCACTGATAGATGGATCGGATCCGCAAAACGCATACGGACGTCTGAATGAAGCCTTACAGGGGCGTGATCAATGACTGTGGTGATCACCCCATATAGACTCCCTGATCACCCCCCTGTCATTGATTACACCCCTGTCATTGATCAACCCCCTGTAAAGCTCCATTCAGATGTCCGCATAATTTTTACGGATCCACTGATAGATGGATCGGATCCGCAAAACGCATACGGACGTCTGAATGAAGCCTTACAGGGGCGTGATCAATGACTGTGGTGATCACCCCATATAGACTCCCTGATCACCCCCCTGTCATTGATTACACCCCTGTCATTGATCAACCCCCTGTAAAGCTCCATTCAGATGTCCGCATGATTTTTACGGATCCACTGATAGATGGATCGGATCCGCAAAACACATACAGGCGTCTCCCTGGAGCCTTCCAGGGGGGGTGATCACCCCATATAGACTCCCTGATCACCCCCCTGTCATTGATCACCCCCCCCCTGTCATTGATCACCCCCCCCTGTCATGCTGCATTCAGATGTCCGTATGATTTTTACGGATCCACGGATACATGGATCGGATCCGCAAAACACATACGGACATCTGAATGGAGCCTTACAGGGGGGTGATCAATGACAGGGGGGTGATCACCCCATATAGACTCTCTGATCACCCCCCTGTCATTGATCACCCCCCCTGTCATTGATCACCCCGCTGTCATTGATCACCCCGCTGTCATTGATCACCCCTCTGTAAGGCTCCATTCAGACATTTTTTTGGCCCAAGTTAGCGGAATTATTTATTTTTTTTCTTACAAAGTCTCATATTCCACTAACTTGTGTCAAAAAATAAAATCTCACATGAACTCACCATACCCCTCACGGAATCCAAATGCGTAAAAATTTTTAGACATTTATATTCCAGACTTCTTCTCACGCTTTAGGGCCCCTAGAATTCCAGGGCAGTATAAATACCCCACATGTGACCCCATTTCGGAAAGAAGACACCCCCAGGTATTCCGTGAGGGGCATATTGAGTCCATGAAAGATTGAAATTTTTGTCCCATGTTAGCGGAAAGGGAGACTTTGTGAGAAAAAAATAAATAAAATCAATTTCCGCTAACTTGTGCCAAAAAAAAAAAATTTCTATGAACTCGCCATGCCCCTCATTGAATACCTTGGGGTGTCTTCTTTCCAAAATGGGGTCACATGTGGGGTATTTATACTGCCCTGGCATTCTAGGGGTCCTAAAGCGTGAGAAGAAGTCTGGGATCCAAATGTCTAAAAATGCCCTCATAAAAGGAATGTGGGCCCCTTTGCGCATTTAGGCTGCAAAAAAGTGTCACACATGTGGTATCGCCGTACTCAGGAGAAGTTGGGGAATGTGTTTTGGGGTGTCATTTTACATATACCCATGCTGGGTGAGAGAAATATCTTGGCAAAAGACAACTTTTCCCATTTTTTTATACAAAGTTGGCATTTGACCAAGATATTTATCTCACCCAGCATGGGTATATGTAAAATGACACCCCAAAACACATTCCCAAACTTCTCCCGAGTACGGAGATACCACATGTGTGGCACTTTTTTGCAGCCTAGGTGGGCAAAGGGGCCCACATTCCAAAGAGAACCTTTCGGATTTCACAGGTCATTTACCTACTTACCACATATTAGGGCCCCTGGAAAATGCCAGGGCAGTATAACTACCCCACAAGTGACCCCATTTTGGAAAGAAGACACCCCAAGGTATTCCGTGAGGGGCATGGCGAGTTCCAAGAATTTTTTATTTTTTGTCACAAGTTAGTGGAAAATGATGATTTTTTTTTTTTTTTCATACAAAGTCTCATATTCCACTAACTTGTGACAAAAAATAAAAACTTCCATGAACTCACTATGCCTATCAGCGAATACCTTGGGGTCTCTTCTTTCCAAAATGGGGTCACTTGTGGGGTAGTTATACTGCCCTGGCATTCTAGGGGCCCAAATGTGTGGTAAGGAGTTTGAAATCAAATTCTGTAAAAAATGCCCTGTGAAATCCGAAAGGTGCTCTTTGGAATATGGGCCCCTTTGCCCACCTAGGCTGCAAAAAAGTGTCACACATCTGGTATCTCCGTACTCAGGAGAAGTTGGGCAATGTGTTTTGGGGTGTCTTTTTACATATACCCATGCTGGGTGAGATAAATATCTTGGTCAAATGCCAACTTTGTATAAAAAAATGGGAAAAGTTGTCTTTTGCCAAGATATTTCTCTCACCCAGCATGGGTATATGTAAAATGACACCCCAAAACACATTGCCCAACTTCTCCTGAGTACGGAGATACCAGATGTGTGACACTTTTTTGCAGCCTAGGTGGGCAAAGGGGCCCATATTCCAAAGAGCACCTTTCGGATTTCACAGGGCATTTTTTACAGAATTTGATTTCAAACTCCTTACCACACATTTGGGCCCTTAGAATGCCAGGGCAGTATAACTACCCCACAAGTGACCCCATTTTGGAAAGAAGAGACCCCAAGGTATTTGCTGATGGGCATAGTGAGTTCATAGAACTTTTTATTTTTTGTCACAAGTTAGTGGAATATGAGACTTTGTATGAAAAAAAAAAAAAAAAAATCATCATTTTCCACTAACTTGTGACAAAAAATAAAAAATTCTAGGAACTCGCCATGCCCCTCACGGAATACCTTGGGGTGTCTTCTTTCCAAAATGGGGTCACTTGTGGGGTAGTTATACTGCCCTGGCATTTTCCAGGGGCCCTAATGTGTGGTAAGTAGGTAAATGACCTGTGAAATCCGAAAGGTGCTCTTTGGAATATGGGCCCCTTTGCCCACCTAGGCTGCAAAAAAGTGTCACACATCTGGTATCTCCGTACTCAGGAGACGTTGGGGAATGTGTTTTGGGGTGTCATTTTACATATACCCATGCTGGGTGAGAGAAATATCTTGGCAAAAGACAACTTTTCCCATTTTTTTATACAAAGTTGGCATTTGACCAAGATATTTATCTCACCCAGCATGGGTATATGTAAAAAGACACCGCAAAACACATTCCTCAACTTCTCCTGAGTACGGAGATACCAGATGTGTGACACTTTTTTGCAGCCTAGGTGGGCAAAAGGGCCCACATTCCAAAGAGCACCTTTCGGATTTCACAGGTCATTTTTTACTGAATTTGATTTCAAACTCCTTACCACACATTGGGGCCCCTAGAATGCCAGGGCAGTATAACTACCCCACAAGTGACCCCATTTTGGAAAGAAGAGACCCCAAGGTATTCGCTGAGGGGCATAGTGAGTTCATGGAAGTTTTTATTTTTTGTCACAAGTTAGTGGAATATGAGACTTTGTATGAAAAAAAAAAAAAAATCATCATTTTCCACTAACTTGTGACAAAAAATAAAAAATTCTAGGAACTCGCCATGCCCCTCACGGAATACCTTGGGGTGTCTTCTTTCCAAAATGGGGTCACTTGTGGGGTAGTTATACTGCCCTGGCATTCTAGGGGCCCAAATGTGTGGTAAGGAGTTTGAAATCAAATTCTGTAAAAAATGACCTGTGAAATCCGAAAGGTGCTCTTTGGAATATGGGCCCCTTTGCCCACCTAGGCTGCAAAAAAGTGTCACACATCTGGTATCTACGTACTCAGGAGAAGTTGGGGAATGTGTTTTGGGGTGTCATTTTACATATAC
Organism: Bufo bufo; assembly: GCF_905171765.1. Taxonomy (NCBI): domain Eukaryota; kingdom Metazoa; phylum Chordata; class Amphibia; order Anura; family Bufonidae; genus Bufo; species Bufo bufo. Next base: position 617,849,108 of record NC_053392.1, read on the forward strand.
CCATGCTGGGTGAGAGAAATATCTTGGCAAAAGACAACTTTTCCCATTTTTTTATACAAAGTTGGCATTTGACCAAGATATTTATCTCACCCAGCATGGGTATATGTAAAAAGACACCCCAAAACACATTCCTCAACTTCTCCTGAGTACAGAGATACCAGATGTGTGACACTTTTTTGCAGCCTAGGTGGGCAAAGGGGCCCATATTCCAAAGAGCACCTTTCGGATTTCACTGGTCATTTTTTACAGAATTTGATTTCAAACTCCTTACCACACATTTGGGCCCCTAGAATGCCAGGGCAGTATAACTACCCCACAAGTGACCCCATTTTGGAAAGAAGAGACCCCAAGGTATTCGCTGATGGGCATAGTGAGTTCATGGAAGTTTTTATTTTTTGTCACAAGTTAGTGGAATATGAGACTTTGTATGAAAAAAAATAAAATAAAAATCATCATTTTCCGCTAACTTGTGACAAAAGATAAAAAGTTCTATGAACTCACTATGCCTATCAGCGAATACCTTAGGGTGTGTACTTTCCGAAATGGGGTCATTTGTGGGGTGTTTGTACTGTCTGGGCATTGTAGAACCTCAGGAAACATGACAGGTGCTCAGAAAGTCAGAGCTGCTTCAAAAAGCGGAAATTCACATTTTTGTACCATAGTTTGTAAACGCTATAACTTTTACCCAAACCATTTTTTTTTTACCCAAACATTTTTTTTTTATCAAAGACATGTAGAACAATAAATTTAGAGCAAAATTTATATATGGATGTCGTTTTTTTTTCAAAATTTTACAACTGAAAGTGAAAAATGTCATTTTTTTGCAAAAAAATCGTTAAATTTCGATTAATAACAAAAAAAGTAAAAATGTCAGCAGCAATGAAATACCACCAAATGAAAGCTCTATTAGTGAGAAGAAAAGGAGGTAAAATTCATTTGGGTGGTAAGTTGCATGACCGAGCAATAAATGGTGAAAGTAGTGTAGGTCAGAAGTGTAAAAAGTGGCCTGGTCTTTCAGGGTGTTTAAGCACTGGGGGCTGAAGTGGTTAAAGGGGGTATGATGGCACCAGTCCAGCACATGCTGTAGCATGGTAGCCGCATAGTATTTACGGAGGTCCGGTAACCCCAATCCCCCTTGCTCTTTTGGAACCTGTAGTAAAGGTCGGGTAGTCTCGGCTTACGTCCCCCCAATATAAGCCTGAAAAGGTTGCGATTAGCGGCGACAAAGAAGTTTGAAGGTAAGTGTATAGAGAGAGTCTGGAAAAGATATAGCAGACGTGGTAAGACATGGAAAAGCTTCTATAATATGGTGCTGGACGATCTGAAAGCCATGTCTATTTCTGACTTTAAAGATCCCGCCCCCAAAACCTCTAATAATCTTTACCCCAGTGAAAAGAAAGCCTTTAAAGGGAACCTGTCACCTGGATTTTGTGTATAGAGTTGAGGACATGGGTTGCTAGATGTCCGCTAGCACATCCGCAATATCCAGTCCCCATAGCTCTGTGTGCTTTTATTGTGTAAAAAAAACGATTTGATACATATGCAAATTAACCTGAGGTGAGTCAGGGACAGGACTCTTCTCAGGTTAATTTGCATATGTATCAAATCGGTTTTTTTACACAATAAAAGCACACAGAGCTATGGGGACTGGGTATTGCGGATGTGCTAGCGGCCATCTAACAACCCATGTCCTCAGCGCTATACACAAAATCCAGGTGACAGGTTCCCTTTAAGAATTTGAGAAAGAACCCCAACATAGTCATTAAAAGTGCCGACAAGGGCGGAGGGATCGTCATTATGGATCGGGAATATTATTTATTTGAATCCAACAGAATACCACAGGGTCTTGGATGACGATTCTATCATCACTTTCAAGAAAGCCCTTGTTGTGCTCATTGAGTCTGGACAAAAAGCCAGCGTTATAGACAAAAAAGAGAAGATTTTCCTCATGACACTCCATCCGTCAATACCTAGTTTCTATTTCTTACCCAAAATCCACAAATCGCTTGAAAAAAACCCTGGTAGACCCATAATTTCCGGAATTGGATCTCTCACATCAAATCTATCTGCATACGCTGATTCCTTCTTGCAGAAATATGTTGTCCAATTACCGGCTTATCTAAGAGATACTACCCATCTCCTAAATATTTTGAATTCCTTCCAATGGAGGGATGGCTTTATATGGGTTACCCTGGATGTATCCGCTCTCTATAGCAATATTAAACACGATTTAGGGCTCTTAGCAGTTAGCCATTACCTCCAAATAGATTCCTCAATGCCCTCATCAAAGAAAGATTTCATTATCCAAGCAATAGAATTTATCTTACAGCATAACTATTTTTCCTTTAATGATACCTTTTATATCCAGGAGAAGGACACCGCAATGAGGACCAAGTTTGCCCCATCGTTTGCAAACCTCTTTATGGGTCTATTTGAGGAAAGGCTCGGCCTACTCTCCCATCCCAACATCAAACTATACCGTAGATACAATTATGATATAATTTTTAGAAATACGGAACTGAGGATGCCTTGTTGTATTTAGGTTAATATATAACTTTTATTTAGGTCATATAAAATAAATGAGACAGTATGGTGTATAAATCTACACTATTAGAAGATAGGGGGCGCTATGGGTCTATATCAGCAAATGAGGCCAGTCTGCCTGTTATAGTGGAGGAGGGTGTACCCTGGGGGAAAGCCTATTAGTCCGGACCCTAACTCACCCTGTATACTCACCCTACTTGGCCTGGTCTAATAGGTGTCAAAACCTCAGTGGCTGTAGTCGGGGCACTCGTCCTGACAAGGACGACCCCCAGCCTCAGGAACCTCGGGCCTGTGCTGTAAACCCTATTCTCTTACCTCCCTAGAAGTTGTTGATGGTACCTTTATCCTACGCGTTTCACCGGGTGTAGACTCGGCTCGTCAGGGATATTGGTGGACAGAGCACCGGATGCAGTGGCTGTGCGTCTGTAGTCTTCTTCTGGCAGTGGCAATCTTTGATACTCCCGCGTCTCCTTTTGAACGCGTAGCTCCTCCCACATGGTGCGTCACTCATCACGTGTCTCTTCAGACGGAGACACCATGCCGAGATACCGCCCCAGGTTGAGTACGGGCTCGCTGTGCTCCGTCACTACCCGGAAGTGACATGTGTTGTGGGAGTGGTAAGTTGCTATGGGGATCTAACTCCGCGTCCCCGGCTAACTTTCAGTGCAGCAAGTTTCTATTGATGATCGCTGTTTAGCGATCCTAGTGCCGTCTGGGTCAGAGGACAGCTGATGGGTAGTTGTAAATGTATCAGTTAGTGGACCGGAGACGACGCTCAATCACCCCGTCCTGTTCCGGACCGCAGTGAGAGCGTGCAGGTCCAGTCCACTTCTAAATTATAGCAGCAGTATCATTACACTGAAATGCAGCTTCTGATAAGATAATAGCAAGTATATATATATATATAGTAGTGTTTACATGTGTATATCGCACACATATACCTGTACATGACCAGCGTCTGTTGCCTATACGTACAGAAGAATTTGCACCATAGACCAGTGTGTATCACACAGGTACCCCCGTGCATAGCCAGTGTGTATCACACAGGTACCCCCGTGCATAGCCAGTGTGTATCACACAGGTACCCCTGTGCATGGCCAAAATCAGATGACCTATACGTTTAGTAATTTATATGCAGCTGACACTGATCATGACAATAAGTTTGTCCACATGGTATATTGCAAAGGGTAAGTGTACCCTAGTATAGTTAGCACTACTCCATATAGTATTTATGATATATAGGTTGTTCCTAGATAGATGGTAATAGTCCACTCAGTACAGTCCCCAAGTTCAGATTGGAACACTTGGTGCAGATAAATGTTACCAGTGTCCCATAGTGTCCCTTAGGTACCAATGTCCCATAGGCACACTTGGGGGCAGCGCCGTGGACAGCAAAAGTATGGAGGGATAGTCTGGTCGGTATCATTTCACTACTAGATGGCCTGTATTTTAATCTACCGTTTTATATTGTTTTCACAGGAACGGTTTATACGAAAGGTATTCATTGAGACCATTAGGTGTCACTGATTTTAGTCTGAAGATCCATCTGGTTTCTGCCTTGAGGATCATTTTGTCCCAATCTCCACCTCTACTGGGCCTGGCGATGTGCTGGATACCTATGAATTTAAGGTAAGTGGTATCCCCATTGTGATATTGGTTCATATGGCGGGCCACTGATGTATCTTTCTTATTTTGGATATCATTGATGTGGTCTCTGATTCTACGCCTAAACTCCCTCTTTGTTTTCCCTACATAGTCAAGGGGGCATGAGCATTGTGCCAGATAAACTACACCCATAGTGAGGCAGTTTATATAATCACGTATTGAGTACTCTATGTGTGTAGCCGAACTTGTGAAGTTCATGGTTTTGGATATTTGACTACAGGCTGTGCACCTTCCACATTTGAAGGTGCCTAGCGGCCTCCTTGACAGCCAGTTTCCGGGGTTCTGAGGGGGCTGGTAGTGGCTATTGACCAGTCTATCCTTCAAACTTCTACCTTTTCTGTAAGTTATTAGGGGGTAGGGACCTATAATATCTTCCAGATCTGGGTCTGTTTTTAGTATGTCCCAGTGTCTGGATAGCACCTGTCTCACCTGCTGATGTGCATCATCAAAGGTACCAACGATGCGAGCAGAGTTCTGCTCCCTCGTTGGTCCCCCCTTCTTCTTGTTGGGTATGAGCAGTGTGTCTCTGTTTGCCGAACATGCTGCCTCAAAGGCCACACGTAGCACTCCGTCTGGGTAGCCTCTTTCCCTGAACCTGTATCTCAGATCCCTTGCTTCACTCTTGAATTTTTTCATAGTGGAGCAATTACGTCGGAGTCTGAGATACTGGCCCTTGGGTATGCCCCTCCGTAGAGCATAGGGGTGGGCACTTTCCCAGCGGAGCATGCTATTTGTGGCCGTCTTTTTACGGTAAATGGATGTAGTTATTTTGTTCCCTAAACCTTTTTCTATCAATACATCTAGGAAAGGTAGGGAGTCATGGTTAACTTCAGAAGTGAACCTGAGGCCTAGGTCGTTGTTATTAATAACATCCATAAATTCTGCAAAAGACTCCTCTGATCCCCTCCATAGTACAAAGATGTCGTCTATGAACCTTAGCCAGACAGATATCTTTTCTTGCTACTTATCCATCCTCTCCGACCCAATATAGTTGGCTTCCCACCAGCCCAGGAGCAGATTTGCATACGACGGCGCACATGAGCTGCCCATCGCGGTGCCCCTGAGCTAGTGGTAATATTGGTCGTTGAAGATGAAGTAGTTTCTAGTCAGGCTAAAGTTCAGTAGATCTAGTAGGAAATTGTTATGCATGGAGAATCTATTGTCCCTCATTGACAGATAACTTGCAACTGCTTTGAGACCCAGATGGTGTTGGATGGAGCTATATAGGGCCTCTACATCTATGGATGCGAACATAGTTTGGTCATCTATACACACACCACTGAGTCTCAATAGCAAGTCAGAGGTATCCCGTATGTAGGATGGCAGCGTTTCCACAAATGGTCTAATGATTTTATCGATATAGATACCTATATTTTGTCCCAAACTGCCTAGCCCTGATACAATGGGGCGCCCTTTTAGAGGCATAGTCCCTTTGTGAATCTTCGGTGTGGTATAGAACGTGGCCGTAATTGGATATTTGGGGAGAAGGAAGTCCCTTTCTGTCTCGTTTATTCCTGACGAGCCGAGTCTACACCCGGTGAAACGCGTAGGATAAAGGTACCATCAACAACTTCTAGGGAGGTAAGAGAATAGGGTTTACAGCACAGGCCCGAGGTTCCTGAGGCTGGGGGTCGTCCTTGTCAGGACGAGTGCCCCGACTACAGCCACTGAGGTTTTGACACCTATTAGACCAGGCCAAGTAGGGTGAGTATACAGGGTGAGTTAGGGTCCGGACTAATAGGCTCCCCCCCAGGGTACCACCCTCCTCCACTATAACAGGCAGACTGGCCTCATTTGCTGATATAGACCCATAGCGCCCCCTATCTTCTAATAGTGTAGATTTATACACCATACTGTCTCATTTATTTTATATGACCTAAATAAAAGTTATATATTAACCTAAATACAACAAGGCATCCTCAGTTCCGTATTTCTATTATTGAGACAACTGAGAATACAAATAGGAGGTCCACCTACTGTAGATCCCTAATATACATTTATGATATAATTTTTGTGTAGGAATGGGGATGTCCAATCACTTCTAGCCCTTATAGAGGAACTCAACAACAATGATTGGGGACTTGCTTTCAGTTTAGAACACAGTCCCTCAGAGGCCACTTTCCTTGATATCCACTTAACCTCATGTAAAGATAGCATCATCACCGAGACCTATTTCGAGAAAGTTGATGCAAACGGCTACCTGGATTTCAAAAGTTGTCATCATCAAAAATGGCTAAAAACATTCCATACAGACAAATGAAGAGAGTCAGAAGAAATTGCTCAGAAGATTTGACCTATAAACAAATCCAGATCCTCTCAGACCGTTTTCTTGAAAAAGGATACCCTAAAAAACGTATTAAAGATTCCATTATGAGAACACTAAGCATTAATCAAAAAGAGATCCTGAAACCAAAGTGTACTGACGACAAGACAATGGTGCAGCGACACCAAAATACTACAACAAATCCCAGGGTAAACTATCACTAGGTACAATTCTAAACATGTTGGTATTAGGCAAATACTCACCAGACATTGGGGGGTGCTCCTGAAGGATCCGATTCTTAAGAACGGACTTCCCCGGATGCCCCTAATCCGTATAGACGGGCACAGACACTTAAAAATATAATTGCACCCTCATGTCTGAAACTACACACTAACACCAGAAAAACCATGTGTTCCCTCAACCAAAAGGAGAACCCTGCTAGGATAGGGTCATTTAAGTGCAATATCAAAAGGTGCATGTGTTGGAGTGGATCCCAAATTCATATTGGTCACTCTGTAGAAAAGAGATGTATTAGATTTATCGCTTAAACACTCTCTCCCCATTCGGACTCAACGAGGCCTTGGAATATACCAACTATTAGATGCAGAGGCGCTATCAACATCACACATCTCTTTTCTACAGACACTTTTCCACAGTTGCAATGGTTATAGCTCCGAATCCTGGAGGTCATTCTCATCTGATCATACGGTCCCTATCCAGATAGACCACCCTGTTATATGGGACGTCTACGTTAACGTGTATATCTTCGGTTTAAGACTAAAAGGTTCCTAAATTTTTTCGATGGTATCTTATTCGGCAGATATGGCCTTTCCTTGTGTATATATGCATTGTAGGAAGGCGCAAGGGGCCGTCATTGATGGAAGGTATGTGTCACCGAGGTTCCTGGCCTCGGTGAGGTAAGAGCCGGTAGTTTTAAGTGTCAAAGGCAGCTAGTGCTGATTGACACTGTTTGTTAATATGGCTGTAAAGCCGATCCAGGCCAGCTCTTACTGGGGGTATCCAAAGTGCTGGGTGGGTGGCTCCTCCCCACACTCCAGGCAGGGTCTTTATGGCTTATATAAAAACCCAGCCAACAGTCCAACAGTCTCAGCTGGGTGTGGATGATTTGACAGGGAAGCTGTGGAGACTCTGTTTTGGGATCTATGAATTGGTGCAGAGCTAAAGGCTTGAAATCCGCAGGCTGGAAAACAGGCACCTAAAGCCTGCTGTTGACGGCTGGGGAAAACTGCTAACCAGGTGAAGATTTTGTTCTATGGAAATTGCATAGTGTGAACAAACAACAAGAATGTGAATGGTCATTTTGTGTTTCCTTATGTGTGAATAAACACCAAACTGTTTAAGTTAAAGACTTTGTGATTGCCTCTATACTGCCTCCGCTAGCCTGTCTACCAGAGCAAAACCCCACAATTGGTGGAGGATGCGGGAAAACACAGTGAGGCAGGCGCAAAGGCCGAAAAGTTTTTTTGTTTTTCCCGGGCACAAGTACATGTCCTATATTAAGCCGGCAAAGTTACGACCCGTGTCCCCTGATAAAACGGAGGCACTCGTGAAAGCCCTGGTGGAGGCTAACTTGCAGCAGCGGGAGGCTAACAAGCAGCAGCAGGAAATTAACCAGCTGCTATTACAACGCGGTCGGAGCATCTCAGAATGTCCACGATGCCCGGAAAGCTGTCCGTGCGGTGAGCCCTAAGATGTCCCCCTCGGATGACGTTAAAACCTATCTGGCGATGTTCGAAAAGGTGGCCGTGAGGGAAAAGTTATCCTGAGACCGGTGGGCTGAGGTCGTTGCTCCGTTCCTGGCGTCTAGACCCCAGCAAGTGTTTTTTGATCTCCCCGATGATCAAGCGGCTGACTACCCGAACGTAAAAGGTGAGATCCTGGCGAGACTAGGGGTTAATGTATTGGTCCGGGCTCAGCGGGTGCACCAGTGGGAATTTAACTCGACTGAACCCACCAGACCACAATATTATGACCTGCTACACCGGTTGCAGAAATGGCTGCAGCCTGACATATTGACTCCCACTGCTATGCTGGACCGTCTGTTGGCGGATGTGTTTTCGAAGGCTTTGTCGTACCCTCTCCAGCACTGGATGCCAGGTGTCTCCTGGTGGAGCACTATGAGGCCACCAAAAATCTGCAAGGGGGTTCTTTTGGGAGGGGGCCAGTCAAACCCCGGAAGTCTCCACCCCAGACCCGGCGGCCGGTGCCAGCCAAGCCCGCCCGGGACGTATCCCCTGCAGATTCAGCCCCGGTGGTTTGCTGGCGGTGTCACGAGCCTGGACACATAAGGGCCGACTGTCCCCATCGGGGTGAACCCATGGATGACAACTATGGCTACCGCCACTCATTGTATGCCAGGAAGCTGTGTGCCACAGGTACCTCCGAGACTGTAGACAATAGCCACCTATGTCAGGTGGAAGTGGGGGACACTCTGGTGGTAGAACTGCTGTATTCAGGGAGCCTGGTATGCCTGGTAAGAGCTGCCCTGGTGCGACCCGTCGAGTATTCTGGCCGAAAGGTCGGCGTTGTGTGCATTCATGGGGACTTAAAAGACTATCCCACCGCCCTGGTCTCTATCAACGGTGGCCGGCAGGTGGACTCATGAGGTGGCCGTCGCCACAAAATTACCGTATGAACTAATAATTGGGAGAGACTATGGCCGGATACGAAAGTTACCAATACCCGTGAGACAGATGTAAACCTAGCAGAGTGGCCTGGCTCAGGGGGGAAACCAGAACCCTGGGAACCTGAGTCAAAAGGGCCAGCAGTAGGGGTGACCGCCACTTCGGTGGAAGAGGGGGAGACAACCCGGCTAAGTGTGATGGTGGGAGACAGGGAGGACTTGCCGCCAGGTCCGGAGCTAGCCAACCTCAATGTCTCCGGGGATAATTTTGGTACTGCACAAAACCGGGACCCAACCCTATCCCGAGCCTTGGAAAATGTATTAATAATAGTCAATAGGCAGAGTCAGTGTTTCCCCATTTTGTGGTTCATCAAGAGATGTTGTATCGAGTAAACCAGCTGCGAGGTGAATCCATTGAACAGTTGGTGGTGCCCCAGGCTTATTGCAAACTCGTGTTAGAGTTAGCCCACCAACATGTTCTCGGGGGTCATCTGGGAATGCAAAAAACGCAGGACCGGATTCTACTGCGGTTTTACTGGCCCGGTGTGTTCAGAGAGGTTGAAGAATATTGTAAGTCTTGCCCAACCTGCCAGATAATGAGCCCCCAGCCACATTTCCATAGTCCCCTGGTACCCCTCCCGAATATCGAGGTCCCGCTCGAGCGAATTGCTATGGATCTCATAGGCGTGGTACAGAAGTCTTCTAGAGGACACCAACACATCTTGGTCATCCTCGACTACGCCACTCGGTACCCGTAGGTGGTGCCACTGCGGCATACATCAGCCAAACTCATAGCTAAGGAGTTAATGGAGATGTTTTCTCGCGTGGGTCTGCCTAAGGAGGTTCTGACTGACCAAGGGACCCGGTTAATGTCCAAGGTCATGAGGGAACTCTGTAAGTTGCTCCACATAAAACAGCTACGGACATCCGTGTATCATCCGCAAACGGATGGCCTGGTAGAGAGGTTTAATCAAACATAAAAAAATATGCTAAAAAGGGTGGTCTCTAAGGATGGGAGGGACTGGGACCTTCTTCTGCCCTATCTCATGTTCGCAGTGCGAGAGGTGCCCCAGGTCTCTACTGGGTTCTCGCCCTTCGAACTGCTATATGGCAGACACCCTCGCAGTCTGTTGGACGTGGCTAAAGAGGCGTGGGAACAACAACCCACACCGCACAGAAGTATTGTTGAGTACGTCACCCAGATGCAAGGACAGATGGAAACAGTTTTACCTCTGGTTTTGGAGCATGTGGAGGCAGCGCAGTGAGCCCAGAGTAGGATCTATAATCTTCAGGCTCGGGTCCAGACCTTTAACCCGGGTGTCGGGTATTGGTTCTGGCACCAACCGTAGACAGTAAGTTCCTAGCTAGGTGGCAGAGGCCCTACAAGGTGCTTGAAAAAATGGGAGATGTAGATTACAAGGTACACCAGCCAGGGAGGCGAAAGCCGGAGCAGGTGTACCATGTGAATCTGCTCAAACCCTGGAAAGATAGGGAAACCGGTATGGAAAACAGCCCACGACCAGGGTTCCTAGGGGAAGCAGTTTCGGCCCCTCTGTCTGAAGCAAGGGAAGCGGCTGCCACAGTGAAAATTGCTGACAGTCTCTCCTCTAAACAGGCTCAGGAAGCCAGGGAGTTCATTAGTCAGAACACGGATGTGTTCTCGGACCTTCCTGGACGCACTTCCATAGTCCGACATGACATTATCACTGAGCCTCAGGCAAAAGTCCAGTTAAAACCATACCGGGTACCTGAGGCTCGGCGACAAGCCATCACGGAGGAAGTGAAGCTAATGCTCTAGCTAGGTGTCATCGAGGAGTCAAAAAGTGAATGGGCCAGTCCAATAGTCTTAATACCCAAGCCGGACGGGACATTGCGGTTCTGTAACGATTTCCGCAAATTGAATTAAGGTGTCCAAGTTTGACACATATCCCATGCCCCGAGTGGATGAGCTTATTGAGAAGTTGGGCCAAGCTCGGTATTTTTCTGTGTTGGACCTCACCCTTGACGGAGGCTGCCAAGTAAAAAACTGCTTTTATCACACCAGAGGGGCTGTATCAGTACAAGGTATTACCCTTTGGTCTACATGGCGCTTCCGCCATGTTTCAAAGGCTAATGGACATTGTACTCTGTCCACATTGTCTGTACACTTCGGCATACCTGGACCAGGGCCGGGCCGACACAGAGGCTGGGGAGGCTCCAGCCTCTGGGCGCTCCAGCCTCAGGGCGCAGCAGGGGCCGGAGACCGGTCACCGCCGGAGTCAAACACTTTAAGTCCCCCAGGCGGCAGGCCAGACAGTGGCGAGACGGCGGCAGGCGAGCGCTTGCTGCCGCTTGAGTTGTGATGTGACAGCAGTGCGCCGCGCGAGTGCCGACTCGCCGAGTGCGGTACTTAAAAGACAGAGACATCATGCATCGATTCACAGCCGGTGATTCAAAGGACCCAGGAGGGAGCCGGCAGCGGCAGGAGAACGGTGGGCGGGCCCAGAGCGTGATGCGTCACGCTGATGTCACGCTGCGCCAGGCAGAGCCCGCCCACTGACTGAATTCTTCTTCCGACTCCTGCGCCTGCTGCCTTCTCCAAGTTCTCCCGCCTCAGCTCAGGGCCAGGAAGCCTGCCCACGGTACCCAGCTCAGCTGTCCTGGTGTGGACTGTAGTCTCAGAGTAGACTCAGTCTGTTGTACAGTACTACACCACTTGTCTTGCCTCCAGTAATAAAGTGCCCTGCCTCTGTATAACTTGTAAGTAGTAGGCGGCGCCAAAATCTCAGGGAGGGAGACAGTTTGAAAAATAAAAATGTGATTTTTACAGTGCCTGCTGGGAAGGGGGAGGGGGGGATGGATGGATGGATGCATATGAGGCATAAAAGCAAAGCTCTGCAGATGTGACTGTATTGGGTCAGTCAATCACTAAATGAACCCTGTTATGGGGAGAAACTGTGGATGACACTATTTGTCATACACAGACCGTCTGTGTATGACAAATAGTGTCATCCACAGTTTCTCCCCATAACAGGGTTCATTTAGTGATTGACTGACCCAATACAGTCACATCTGCAGAGCTTTGCTTTTATAGTAGTAGAATACAGTCACATTGCACGGGCGACGGGCCCTGCTGTCATTATGAAAGCAAATGCGACCCCACACCTCTTTTATTGGTGGTCAGTAAATAGGTCTGTGACAGACCCATTTACTGACCACCAATAAAAGAGGTGTGGGGTCGCATTTGCTTTCATAATGACAGCAGGGCCCGTGCAATGTGACTGTATTCTACTACACCCCCCCCCCGCTCACTGGATATAATCTTATTAACTATATAACCGGTGCCCGCTAGCGCTGTCATCATAAAAGCAGATACAGCACCACAGCCTCACCCCTTGTATTTGGGGGTCATTCCTACACGGACCCTGTTATGGGGGGGATTCCCCCAATAACAGTGTCATCCTCAGATCCCCCCAATAGCAGTGTCATCCACCACAGATCCCCCCATAGCAGTGTCCTCCACCACAGATCCCCCATAGCAGTGTCATCCACCACGGATCCCCCATAGCAGTGTCATCCACCACAGATCCCCCATAGCAGTGTCATCCACCACAGATCCCCCATAGCAGTGTCATCCACCACAGATCCCCCATAGCAGTGTCATCCACCACAGATCCCCCATAGCAGTGTCATCCACCACAGATCCCCCATAGCAGTGTCATCCACCACAGATCCCCCATAGCAGTGTCATCCACCACAGATCCCCCATAGCAGTGTCATCCACCACAGATCCCCCATAGCAGTGTCATCCACCACAGATCCCCCATAGCAGTGTCATCCACACATCCTCCAAACCAGTGTCATCGAAAGATCCCCCCATAATGGTGCCATCCACAGATCCCACATAACAGTGTTGTCATCCACAGACCTGCTCGATCTGGAGATCGCTCAGGGAGTCCCATCCTGTGGATGGGGGATACATTTTAAATAACAGGACAACCCCTTTAAAGTCATACAAGTCTGCATTTATTTTCATTTCCCTCCTCTGTGCCCCAATATAGTACAGCCCCCATATAGTACAGGCTCCCCCATCTGTGCTGTCATATAGTACAGATTCCTTTTCTCTGTGTTGCCATGTTTAGTGGGCTTTATTACTGTGTGGGGCAATACGCATTGGGAGTTTGTACAGAGGTGAGGATGGTGCTGGAATCATGGAATGAGAAGCCTAAACTATTAGTTTTGCAGATTCTGCGGAGACGAGTGGTGGCCAGAAAAAGACTGATTCCAATCAAAGAAGACGTCGCCTTTGATTCACCCTTGAGTCGCCCTGTGAGTCAATATTTATGTACTTTTAATCACTTATGGTTTGCAGAATCTGTGTAGTGCTAGTATTTTCCACTATATTGTCATATTGTGGAAGTATGGGACAAGAGAGACTTTCAAATCTTGCCATTCTTTCCATTGAATATGCAATGGCAAAGCAAATTGACTTTGAAAGGGTGATCGACCAATTTGCTTCAATGAAGGCAAGAAAAGTTGCACTGTAATTTACACCCGTATCTGTTTTTCACTTGGAATTTTGCACTTGGAATTTTGCTGACCACAAAACTATACAGTTTTTGATGCAAAACTTGCTAGTTTTTATTCTGTCTTGTTGACGGGATTATGTTTATATTAAGATTATGTGCTTATTGTCTTATATGACTTGTTTTTGCACTTTATTTCATTCTTTATATGGATCTAAAGAGGTTGTGCATTTGTTTACAGCTATAGTTAATTGGTACATAATCATTAAACTATGCATACTTATGTGTGATTACAACAGTAAGTATTTAGTAAAGACTCCACAAGTTGATGGGGGGGGGGGGGCGCACTTGGGAAGCTCAGCCTCTGTTGGTGGTTGACCTTGTCCCAGCCCTGACCTGGACGATATGGTTATCCACAGCACCGACTGGGAAAATTACCTACCTAAAGTACAGGCTGTAGTGGACTCCCTTAGAAAGGCTAGCTTAACCGCTAACCCAAAAAAGTGCGCAATAGGATTAGAAGAGACCAAGTACCTGGGGTATGTAATTGGGCGCGGAATTATCAAGCCTCAGGTGAACAAAATTGAGTCAATTAGGAATTGGCCCCGACCTGTCACTACTCGGCAATTAAAGTCGTTCCTGAGTATGGTGGGGTACTATATGAGGTTTGTCCCCAATTTTGCTACAGTCGCCGCACCATTGACAGGCCTTTTGAAGAGACGCAATCAGTGACGGTCCAGTGGAATGAGCAGGCGGAAAAGGCTTTCTATGCTCTGAAGTCGGCCCTGTGTGGGTCCCCGCTGTTGGTTATGCCCGACTTCAAGAGGGAGTTTGTGGTACATAGGGCATGCAGGTTTCAGGGAAACGTAGATGCCCTGTCCCGGGTACACTGTCTGGCGGGTGTTCTACCCCTCAGGATTGAACAAAGGGGGGAGGTATGTAGGAAAGCGCAAGGAGCCGTCATTGATGGAAGGTATGTGTCACCGAGGTTCCTGGCCTCGGTGAGGTAAGAGCCGGTAGTTTTGAGTGTCAGGGCAGCTAGTGCTGACTGACACTGTTTGCTGGCTCTTACTGGGAGTAGCCAAAGTGCTGGGCGGATGGCTGCTGCCAACGCTCCAGACCGGGTCTTTATGGCCTATATAAAAACCCAGCTAGCAGTCTCAGCTGGCTGTGTTGATCCTCCATCTCACAGGGAAGCTGTGGAGACTCTGTTTTGGGATCTGTGAATTGGTGCCGTGCTAAAGACTTGAAAGCCGCATGCTGGAGAACAGGCACCTAAAGCCTGCTGTGGACGGCTGGGGGAAACTGCTAACCAGGTGAAGATTTTGTTCTATGGACATTGCATGGTGTGAACAAACAACAAGACTGTGAACGGTAATTTTGTGTTTCCTTATGTGTGAATAAACACTGAACTGTTTAAGACTTTGTGATTGCGTCCGCTAGCCTGTCTACCAGAGCAAAACCCCACAGCGTATAAACCAATACATATTTTAGACTTATTCTTTTTATACAACATATTACAGTATTGATGTAATTGTCGTCATATCGGATACATCCATACTAAATTTATGATTTGTAATCACACAAGTTTTTATTTTTTTATTTATACAGTCAGGTCCATAAATATTGGGACATCGACACAATTCTAACATTTTTGGCTCTATACACCACCACAATGGAGTTGAAATGAAACGAACAAGATGTGCTTTAACTGCAGACTGTCAGCTTTAATTTGAGGGTATTTACATCCAAATCAGGTGAACGGTGCAGGAATTACAACAGTTTGCATATGTGCCTCCCACTTGTTAAAGAACCAAAAGTAATGGGACAATTGGCTTCTCAGCTGTTCCATGGCCAGGTGTGTGTTATTCGCTCATTATCCCAACAATGAGCAGATAAAAGGTCCAGAGTTCATTTCAAGTGTGCTATTTGCATTTGGAATCTGTTGCTGTCAACTCTCAAGATGAGATCCAAAGAGCTGTCACTATCAGTGAAGCAAGCCATCATTAGGCTAAAAAAAACACAACAAACCCATCAGAAAGATAGCAAAAACATTAGGCGTGGCCAAAACAACTGTTTGGAACATTCTTAAAAAGAAGGAACGCACCGGTGAGCTCAGCAACACCAAAAGACACAGAAGACCACGGAAAACAACTGTGGTGGATGACCGAAGAATTCTTTCCCTAGTGAAGAAAAGACCCTTCACAACAGTTGGCCAGATCAAGAACTGTATGTGTGTCAAAGTCAACAATCAAGAGAAGACTTCACCAGAGTGAATACAGAGGGTTCACCACAAGATGTAAACTATTGGTGAGCCTCAAAAACAGGAAGGCCAGATTAGAGTTTGCCAAACGACATCTAAAAAAGCCTTCACAGTTCTGGAACAGCATCCTATGGACAGATGAGACCAAGATCAACTTGTACCAGAGTGATGGGAAGGGAAGAGTATGGAGAAGGAAAGGAACTGCTCATGATCCTAAGCATACCACCTCATCAGTGAAGCATGGTGGTGGTAGTGTCATGGTTTGGGCACGTATGGCTGCCAATGGAACTGGTTCTCTTGTATTTATTGATGATGTGACTGCTGACAAAAGCAGCAGGATGAATTCTGAAGTGTTTCGGGCAATATTATCTGCTCATATTCAGCCAAATGCTTCAGAACTCATTGGACGGCGCTTCACAGTGCAGATGGAGAATGACCCAAAGCATACTGCAAAAGCAACCAAAGAGTTTTTTAAGGGAAAGAAGTGGAATGTTCTGCAATGGCCAAGTCAATCACCTGACCTGAATCCGATTGAGCATGCATTTCACTTGCTGAAGACAAAACTGAAGGGAAAATTCCCCAAGAACAAGCAGGAACTGAAGACAGTTGCAGTAGAGGCCTGGCAGAGCATCACCAGGGATGAAACCCAGCGTCTGGTGATGTCTATGCGTTCCAGACTTCAGGCTCTAATTGACTGCAAAGGATTTGCAACCAAGTATTAAAAAGTGAAAGTTTGATTTATGATTATTATTCTGTCCCATTACTTTTGGTCCCTTAACAAGTGGGAGGCACAAATGCAAACTGTTGTAATTCCTACACCGTTCACCTGATTTGGATGTAAATACCCTCAAATTAAAGCTGTCAGTCTGCAGGTAAAGCACATCTTGTTAGTTTCATTTCAGATCCATCGTGGTGGGGTATAGAGCCAAAATTTTTAGAATTGTGGCGATGTCCCAATATTTATGGACCTGACTGTATATATGTATTAGTGGTGTGTCTTGACACACTCATGGACAGGTTCCACCTAACCTATTATGAATATTATTATTATCTGATAATGGATAAGTTAAATTTTTTGATGGTTTGTGAATTCACTATGATTACGATCAGCTTTTGACTCCATTTTTATGCTTTTTTAAGACTATATATATATATATTTACATTCCTATTTTATGTTCTTTAATTTACTGTTTTTTATATAGTAGATGCACATGCACCTTATATACCCCTCCCTCCCCCTCCCTATCTTCCTTTTTTTTTTTGTGAAGATTGAGCCTCTGTGGGGGTGATCATAGTTTACTATCTCCTAATCATACTCTTTTACCTATCCCATGTTATCTCCTGTTTTTTCCCATTTATTTAATTATTTGCTTATACATGTAATTCTGTTTATAGATAATTTTATATGCCCTAAACACCATATTCCTCCACTTAGCCTATCTCATCCTTTGGTCTACCCATCCATTTGACTAATTTATTTATTTATATTTTTATCGGCAACTCAATATGCCCCAAACCTATTAGAATGGGGTTTCGGCTCCTTGTGTATCCATTCACTCCCCTCATGATAATGCAGGCTGGCCGTAAACTACTGTAATTCCGTCCACGCAGCGATAGGACCCTCCCATGTGGTTAACCCCTCCCCTGGGCATTCCCATTCCTGTCACTCGGGCCGGCGCATGCCCGTACTGCGGTGGACGGACTTCCATTCAATCACCCGGCCGGCGCGCTCCTTCTGGCCGAAACTGGAAGTCGCGTGACCGCCTGCGTTCCACGGTTGCGTTCCAAAGGTCGGATACAATACACTTCCAGCCTCGGGCGCACCGTTGCTCCCTATTACCCCTCCCTGACCTTGCTTCCAGCCTACACATGGCTGGTTGCCGCAACTTCTTATATTAACCTAATAGGACACTAATTTCATTTACATGTAATATTCCCATTCTGCATTCCACAGTGGAATGCAGATCCACAGGAACCGGAAGTGATGTCACAATCTGGCCCTTCCCCACCATGTGCCTCTCTTAGCCTGATATACAGATAGGTATTTAAAGCTTGCATGTACCATTATATGTTTATATGTTTATGTTGCTATATATATACTGTTTGCTCCTGAGGAAGGGAGCAGGTCTATAGGGCAATCATAAGACCTGTGTGGAGGCAAGGTATCCACACCCTTTTTCTCAAACACATCCGCGAACTCCTGGTATTTGTCTGGTAGGGTGTGTTCGAGGGTACCCAGGGCCGTAGAAGGCTTGTTGATGGAAAGAACGCTCTCCACGGAGGTGGGAGGGAAACAGAAGGTGACGGATCCAGCAGCCCAGTCAATCAGGGGATACCCAGGATAACAGGGAACAATGGAGAAGGCACGATGTCCCAAGTGACCTTTGCGGAGTGTTGGTCACCGATACAAAGGAGCAAGGGATGGGATTCTATGGCGATAGGACCGGATTGGAGGGTGCTGCCATCCACCATGTGCAGCTGGGATGGATTACTCTTCAGGCGCAATGGAATTCCCAACTGCAGGGCTAGTGTCACAATCAGTGTGGGGGAAAAACTCCACACTAAACACAGGAGGGAAGGGCAACAGTAACTGGGCCTGGAAACTAGGGAAGAAACAGGTCACCTCCTAAACAACCCTAATCCAGGCCCTAACTACCTATCAATATAAATACACCTTGAAGGTAGGAATATTCATATGCTGTATACCTAGGCCCTTATATCCCTATAAGGCCCTGGAATGAGGTTAGGACCAGAGACAACCCATTCCTCCCCAGATGGACCAATGGAAGTCTCTGTCTCAGGCCCAGATACAAACAACAGGGAATACAACAAACACAAAACAATACAGGGAGTGCAGAATTATTAGGCAAGTTGTATTTTTGAGGATTAATTTTATTATTGAACAACAACCATGTTCTCAATGAACCCAAAAAACTCATTAATATCAAAGCTGAATATTTTTGGAAGTAGTTTTTAGTTTGTTTTTAGTTTTAGCTATTTTAGGGGGATATCTGTGTGTGCAGGTGACTATTACTGTGCATAATTATTAGGCAACTTAACAAAAAACAAATATATACCCATTTCAATTATTTATTTTTACCAGTGAAACCAATATAACATCTCAACATTCACAAATATACATTTCTGACATTCAAAAACAAAACAAAAACAAATCAGTGACCAATATAGCCACCTTTCTTTGCAAGGACACTCAAAAGCCTGCCATCCATGGATTCTGTCAGTGTTTTGATCTGTTCACCCTCAACATTGCGTGCAGCAGCAACCACAGCCTCCCAGACACTGTTCAGAGAGGTGTACTGTTTTCCCTCCTTGTAAATCTCACATTTGATGATGGACCACAGGTTCTCAATGGGGTTCAGATCAGGTGAACAAGGAGGCCATGTCATTAGATTTTCTTCTTTTATACCCTTTCTTGCCAGCCACGCTGTGGAGTACTTGGACGCGTGTGATGGAGCATTGTCCTGCATGAAAATCATGTTTTTCTTGAAGGATGCAGACTTCTTCCTGTACCACTGCTTGAAGAAGGTGTCTTCCAGAAACTGGCAGTAGGACTGGGAGTTGAGCTTGACTCCATCCTCAACCCGAAAAGGCCCCACAAGCTCATCTTTGATGATACCAGCCCAAACCAGTACTCCACCTCCACCTTGCTGGCGTCTGAGTCGGACTGGAGCTCTCTGCCCTTTACCAATCCTGCCACGGGCCCATCCATCTGGCCCATCAAGACTCACTCTCATTTCATCAGTCCATAAAACCTTAGAAAAATCAGTCTTGAGATATTTCTTGGCCCAGTCTTGACGTTTCAGCTTGTGTGTCTTGTTCAGTGGTGGTCGTCTTTCAGCCTTTCTTACCTTGGCCATGTCTCTGAGTATTGCACACCTTGTGCTTTTGGGCACTCCAGTGGTGTTGCAGCTCTGAAATATGGCCAAACTGGTGGCAAGTGGCATCTTGGCAGCTGCACGCTTGACTTTTCTCAGTTCATGGGCAGTTATTTTGCGCCTTGGTTTTTCCACACGCTTCTTGCGACCCTGTTGACTATTTTGAATGAAACGCTTGATTGTTCGATGATCACGCTTCAGAAGCTTTGCAATTTTAAGAGTGCTGCATACCTCTGCAAGATATCTCACTATTTTTGACTTTTCTGAGCCTGTCAAGTCCTTCTTTTGACCCATTTTGCCAAAGGAAAGGAAGTTGCCTAATAATTATGCACACCTAATATAGGGTGTTGATGTCATTAGACCACACCCCTTCTCATTACAGAGATGCACATCACCTAATATGCTTAATTGGTAGTAGGCTTTCGAGCCTATACAGCTTGGAGTAAGACAACATGCATAAAAAGGGAGGATGTGGTCAAAATACTCATTTGCCTAATAATTCTGCACGCAGTGTAAGAACAGACAAGACTTATCTGAAAGTAGAAAACTGGCAACTCCAGAAGCACCATAGAGTACAACCGACCAGCTAGTTAGAAGGCAGGAAGAAAATCTATAAACCGCACCTCCAAGAGTGAGAAGCTGCTACTTATGGGAAAGGTAGTTTACCAACAAGCAACACCTGAAGCAAGGGGTGTGGCATTCACCAAAACACAGACACAATAAGATCCACAGTGAACTTGTCAATTTAACCCACGAGTTGCCAGTCTCTCCGATCTCCTGGTACCTGCCATGGGAACATCCGTGACAGCCAGGTCCTCATCCATGAAACAGCTGTTGGCGCCCGAGTCGATAATGGCGGAAAGGTTAATGCCATTCTTGTCCAACTGTAAAAAAACAGGGATGGTAAGGTGAGATGACTGGTTGTTCCGTGAAGGGATGACACAAGGTGGAGATACGTCTGGCCTACCCGCCGGAGGTCTGAAGTGGCCTGGTTTGTCGCAGTATAGGCACAGATGCAGTGCCCGCCATCTGATCTTTTCCACCACAGAGAGAGGGCAATGAACAACCCCAATCTGCATGGGTTCTTCTAGGGTGAAGTCTCCGATTGTGGGGGCAGGAACTGGCACCGGGAGAGGTAGGGGGTCCGGTCGTTGTACCGGTGGGTGTTGTGTCAGTTGCCTCTCGCGGAAGAGTCGGTCCAGGTTAGTGACCTGGTGCATCAGGGCCTCTAGTGTATCAGGTACTCCGACGCAGGCAAGTTCATCCTTCAAGGGCTCCGACAGTCCGATCCGGAACTGGTCTATGAGAGCGAATTAGTTTAGTCCGGTATCCGGGGCGATCTCACGGACCTCAGTAACATAGTCCTCCACCGGACATTTGCCTTGGCGGAGATTGCGCAGAGTACTCCTGGCGATGGAAGCCCGTAGCAGATCATCATATAGCCTCTGCATGGCAGTGACAAAGGACTCCCAAGTAGAGAGCACCGGGTCATCGGCCTAAAGTAACTGGTATGCCCAGGTCTGGGGAAGCCCTGAAAGTAGAGAGATAGCCATGCGTACCTTGATATCATTAGTGGGTTACGTGCATGGCTTCAGGGCAAAGAGGAGTTCAGAGGAGATGATAAATGAGCGGTACTTCTTCCGATCGCCTGCTAAGTGCTCCGGGAGGCCGATCAAGGGTTCACTGGCGACCATTTCTACGGCATTGGCCGGAGTAGGAGAAGGTGAGGGTGGCAGCGCGGTGGCTTCCGCGCTGCATTGCTCTTGTGCGACCACCCTTTGGAATAGATGCTCTTGACTCTCCTACATCTCATGGAATGCTTGTGCCATCAGTCTCATCTGTTGAGAGAGGGCCGTGATGGCGTCTGCTGCTCCTGCGGGTTCCATGGTCACGGCTGAGTTATTATGTCAAGCTCTGACACATGAGCCTTAAAAAAGAACAGCAAGGAGGGAAGTTACTGGAATGTTTTTAACGTGTATCCTCAATAAAGCTGGAAATACTTTTTAACCCTTCAGTGCTGGATAAACTGTTTACTGGATTTCTTAGTAAAAGTTAATACCAGGCACTTACTAATGTAGTGTGATTGTCCATATTGCCACTTTTGCTGGCTTACGAACAACCGGCAATCCAGCAGCGGTGGCCGTAATTGCACACTATAGGCAAAAGTTACGGTCTATGTGCATTCCCGCTGTCTCGACCACCAGAGAGACCACGCCTTTTCCTGTGTAAAATGAGTAACTAAAAAGAAGTTATATATGTTACAGTGTTATCATGAGACAGAGGCCATTGAAGACTATTGAAAAATATGTATTGCCATTGTTTATTTAATGTGTTAAGAACCAAGATGAGAATCTCTATGACGTGTAACTTACTATATGGATAATGATTGAACAAATAATTGAGACTGATACATTGTGTATATATATATACAGTATAAGGGTATTGTATATATAAGTCTCGTAAGACTTTGCGTCATAACTTCATAAATCAATTTCTACTGTAAAAACACATTTTTACCGAACTCGGGTTCGCTTTCAAGTCGTACCTTGGAAGGTTCCCCAGATGAAGGTTCGCCGAAATGCGCGTCGGGGTTAACGCTATCCCACAGGAGGCACATTATGGGTAACTGATTCTATTTCTGACACTATGTATTCATAATATTTTTTTTGCACTGGCACTTTGTACCTGTGAAATATGTTTTGAATCATCACTAGAGTTGAGCGAACACCTGGATGTTCGGGTTCGAGAAGTTCGGCCGAACTTCACGGAAATGTTCGGGTTCGGGATCCGAACCCGAACCGAACTTCGTCCCGAACCCGAACCCCATTGAAGTCAATGGGGACCCGAACTTTTGGGCACTAAAAAGGCTGTAAAACAGCCCAGGAAAGAGCTAGAGGGCTGCAAAAGGCAGCAACATGTAGGTAAATCCCCTGCAAACAAATGTGGATAGGGAAATGAATTAAAATAAAAATTAAAAAAATAAAAATGACCCAATATCAATTGGACAGAGGTCCCATAGCAGAGAATCTGGCTTCACGTCAGCAGAGAATCAGTCTCTTCATGCCATAGCAAAGAATCTGGCTTCATGTCAGCACAGAATCAGTCTTCATGTCATAGCAGAGAATCAGGCTTCACGTCACCCACCACTGGAACAGGCCACTGTCACACATTTAGGCCCCGGCACCCAGACAGAGGAGAGCGGTCCCGTAACAGAGAATCTGGCCTTATGTCAGCGCAGAATCTGTCTTCATGTCATAGCAGAGAATCAGGCTTCACGTCACCCACCACTGGAACAGGCCACTGTCACACATTTAGGCCCCGGCACCCAGACAGAGGAGAGAGGTCCTTTAACAGAGAATCTGGCCTTATGTCAGCACAGAATCTGTCTTCATGTCATAGCAGAGAATCAGGCATCACGTCACCCACCACTGGAACAGGCCACTGTCACACATTTAGGCCCCGGCACCCAGACAGAGGAGAGAGGTCCTGTAACAGAGAATCTGGCCTTATGTCAGCACAGAATCTGTCTTCATGTCATAGCAGAGAATCAGGCATCACGTCGCCCACCACTGGAACAGGCCACTGTCACACATTTAGGCCCAGGCAGAGGAGAGAGGTCCCGTAACAGAGAATCTGGCCTTATGTCAGCGCAGAATCAGTCTTCATGTCATAGCAGAGAATCAGGCTTCACGTCACCCACCACTGGAACAGGCCACTGTCACACATTTAGGCCCAGGCACCCAGGCAGAGGAGAGAGGTCCCGTAACAGAGAATCTGGCCTTATGTCAGCGCAGACTCAGTCTTCATGTCATAGCAGAGAATCAGGCTTCACGTCACCCACCACTGGAACAGGCCACTGTCACACATTTAGGCCCCGGCACCCAGACAGAGGAGAGCGGTCCCGTAACAGAGAATCTGGCCTTATGTCAGCGCAGAATCTGTCTTCATGTCATAGCAGATAATCAGGCTTCACGTCACCCACCACTGGAACAGGCCACTGTCACACATTTAGGCCCCGGCACCCAGACAGAGGAGAGAGGTCCTGTAACAGAGAATCTGGCCTTATGTCAGCACAGAATCTGTCTTCATGTCATAGCAGAGAATCAGGCATCACGTCACCCACCACTGGAACAGGCCACTGTCACACATTTAGGCCCCGGCACCCAGACAGAGGAGAGAGGTCCTGTAACAGAGAATCTGGCCTTATGTCAGCACAGAATCTGTCTTCATGTCATAGCAGAGAATCAGGCATCACGTCACCCACCACTGGAACAGGCCACTGTCACACATTTAGGCCCAGGCACCCAGGCAGAGGAGAGAGGTCCCGTAACAGAGAATCTGGCCTTATGTCAGCGCAGAATCAGTCTTCATGTCATAGCAGAGAATCAGGCTTCACATCACCCACCACTGGAACAGGCCACTGTCACACATTTAGGCCCCGGCACCCAGACAGAGGAGAGAGGTCCTGTAACAGAGAATCTGGCCTTATGTCAGCACAGAATCTGTCTTCATGTCATAGCAGAGAATCAGGCATCACGTCATCCACCACTGGAACAGGCCACTGTCACACATTTAGGCCCAGGCACCCAGGCAGAGGAGAGAGGTCCCGTAACAGAGAATCTGGCCTTATGTCAGCGCAGAATCAGTCTTCATGTCATAGCAGAGAATCAGGCTTCACGTCACCCACCACTGGAACAGGCCACTGTCACACATTTAGGCCCAGGCACCCAAGCAGAGGAGAGAGGTCCTGTAACAGAGAATCTGGCCTTATGTCAGCGCAGAATCAGTCTTCATGTCATAGCAGAGAATCAGGCTTCACGTCACCCACCACTGGAACAGGCCACTGTCACACATTTAGGCCCCGGCACCCAGGCAGAGGAGAGAGGTCCCGTAACAGAGAATCTGGCCTTATGTCAGCGCAGAATCAGTCTTCATGTCATAGCAGAGAATCAGGCTTCACGTCACCCACCAGTGGAACAGGCCACTGTCACACATTTAGGCCCAGGCACCCAGGCAGAGGAGAGAGGTCCCGTAACAGAGAATCTGGCCTTATGTCAGCGCAGAATCAGTCTTCATGTCATAGCAGAGAATCAGGCATCACGTCACCCACCACTGGAACAGGCCACTGTCACACATTTAGACCCAGGCAGAGGAGAGAGGTCCCGTAACAGAGAATCTGGCCTTATGTCAGCGCAGAATCAGTCTTCATGTCATAGCAGAGAATCAGGCTTCACGTCACCCACCACTGGAACAGGCCACTGTCACACATTTAGACCCAGGCAGAGGAGAGAGGTCCCGTAACAGAGAATCTGGCCTTATGTCAGCGCAGAATCAGTCTTCATGTCATAGCAGAGAATCAGGCATCACGTCACCCACCACTGGAACAGGCCACTGTCACACATTTAGACCCAGGCAGAGGAGAGAGGTCCCGTAACAGAGAATCTGGCCTTATGTCAGCGCAGAATCAGTCTTCATGTCATAGCAGAGAATCAGGCATCACGTCACCCACCACTGGAACAGGCCACTGTCACACATTTAGGCCCAGGCACCCAGGCAGAGGAGAGAGGTCCCGTAACAGAGAATCTGGCCTTATGTCAGCGCAGAATCAGTCTTCATGTAATAGCAGAGAATCAGGCATCACGTCACCCACCACTGGAACAGGCCACTGTCACACATTTAGGCCCAGGCACCCAGGCAGAGGAGAAAGGTCCCGTAACAGAGAATCTGGCCTTATGTCAGCGCAGAATCAGTCTTCATGTCATAGCAGAGAATCAGGCTTCACGTCACCCACCACTGGAACAGGCCACTATCACACATTTAGGCCCAGGCACCCAGGCAGAGGAGAGAGGTCCCGTAACAGAGAATCTGGCCTTATGTCAGCGCAGAATCAGTCTTCATGTCATAGCAGAGAATCAGGCTTCACGTCACCCACCACTGGAACAGGCCACTGTCACACATTTAGGCCCCGGCACCCAGACAGAGGAGAGAGGTCCTGTAACAGAGAATCTGGCCTTATGTCAGCACAGAATCTGTCTTCATGTCATAGCAGAGAATCAGGCATCACGTCACCCACCACTGGAACAGGCCACTGTCACACATTTAGGCCCAGGAACCCAGGCGGAGGAGAGAGGTCCCGTAACAGAAAATCTGGCCTTATGTCAGCGCAGAATCAGTCTTCATGTCATAGCAGAGAATCAGGCTTCACGTCACCCACCACTGGAACAGGCCACTGTCACACATTTAGGCCCAGGCACCCAGGCAGAGGAGAGAGGTCCCGTAACAGAGAATCTGGCCTTATGTCAGCGCAGAATCAGTCTTCATGTCATAGCAGAGAATCAGGCTTCACGTCACCCACCACTGGAACAGGCCACTGTCACACATTTAGGCCCAGGCACCCAGGCAGAGGAGAGAGGTCCCGTAACAGAGAATCTGGCCTTATGTCAGCGCAGAATCAGTCTTCACATCATAGCAGAGAATCAGGCATCACGTCACCCACCACTGGAACAGGCCACTGTCACACATTTAGGCCCAGGCACCCAGGCAGAGGAGAGAGGTCGCGTAACAGAGAATCTGGCTTCATGTCAGCACAGAATAAGTCTTCATGTCATAGCAGAGAATCAGGCATCACGTCACCCACCACTGGAACAGGCCACTGTCACATATTTAGGCCCAGGCACCCAGGCAGAGGAGAGAGGTCGCGTAACAGAGAATCTGGCTTCATGTCAGCACAGAATAAGTCTTCATGTCATAGCAGAGAATCAGGCATCACGTCACCCACCACTGGAACAGGCCACTGTCACACATTTAGGCCCCGGCACCC
Source organism: Bufo bufo (assembly GCF_905171765.1). Taxonomy (NCBI): domain Eukaryota; kingdom Metazoa; phylum Chordata; class Amphibia; order Anura; family Bufonidae; genus Bufo; species Bufo bufo. The sequence continues at coordinate 617,875,708 of NC_053392.1, forward strand.
AGACAGAGGAGAGGTTCATTCAACTTTGGGTTGCCCCGCAATATAATGGTAAAATGAAATTAAAAATAGTATTGAATGAGGAAGTGCCCTGGAGTAGAATAATATATTGTTAAGGGGAGGTAGTTAATATCTAATCTGCACAAGGAATGGACAGGTCCTGTGGGATCCATGCCTGGTTCATTTTTATGAACGTCAGCTTGTCCACATTGGCTGTAGACAGGCGGATGCGTTTGTCTGTAATGACGCCCCCTGCCGTGCTGAATACACGTTCAGACAAAACGCTGGCCGCCGGGCAGGCCAGCACCTCCAAGGCATAAAAGGCTAGCTCTGGCCACGTGGACAATTTGGAGACCCAGAAGTTGAATGGGGCCGAACCATCAGTCAGTACGTGGAGGGGTGTGCACAGGTACTGTTCCACCATGTTAGTGAAATGTTGCCTCCTGCTAACACGTTCCGTATCAGGTGGTGGTGCACTTAGCTGTGGCGTGTTGACAAAACTTTTCCACATCTCTGCCATGCTAACCCTGCCCTCAGAGGAGCTGGGCGTGACACAGCTGCGTTGGCGACCTCTTGCTCCTCCTCTGCCTTCGCCTTGGGCTTCCACTGGTTCCCCTGTGACATTTGGGAATGCTCTCAGTAGCGCGTCTACCAACTTGCGCTTGTACTCGCGCATCTTCCTATCACGCTCCAGTGTAGGAAGTAAGGTGGGCACATTGTCTTTGTACCGGGGATCCAGCAGGGTGGCAACCCAGTAGTCCGCACACGTTAAAATGTGGGCAACTCTGCTGTCGTTGCGCAGGCACTGCAGCATGTAGTCGCTCATGTGTGCCATGCTGCCCAGAGGTAAGGACAAGCTGTCCTCTGTGGGAGGCGTATCGTCATCGTCCTGTGTTTCCCCCCAGCCACGCACCAGTGATGGGCCCGAGCTGCTTTGGGTGCCACCCCGCTGTGAACATGCTTCATCCTCATCCTCCTCCACCTCCTCCTCATCCTCGTCCTCCTCGTCCTCCAGTAGTGGGCCCTGTCTGGCCACATTTGTACCTGGCCTCTGGTATTGCAAAAAACCTCCCTCTGAGTCACTTCGAAGAGACTGGCCTGAAAGTGCTAAAAATGACCCCTCTTCCTCCTCTTCCTCCTGGGCCACCTCCTCTTCCATCATCGCCCTAAGTGTTTTCTCAAGGAGACATAGAAGTGGTATTGTAACGCTGATAACGGCGTCATCTCCACTGGCCATGTTGGTGGAGTACTCAAAACAGCGCAACAGGGCACACAGGTCTCGCATGGAGGTCCAGTCATTGGTGGTGAAGTGTGTCTGATCCGCAGTGCGACTGACCCGTGCGTGCTGCAGCTGAAACTCCACTATGGCCTGCTGCTGCTCGCACAGTCTGTCTAGCATATGCAAGGTGGAGTTCGACCTGGTGGGTACGTCGCATATGAGGCGGTGAGCGGGAAGGCCGAAGTTATGCTGTAGCGCAGACAGGCGAGCAGCGGCAGGGTGTGAACGCCGGAAGCGCGAACAGACGGCCCGCACTTTATGCAGCAGCTCTGACATGTCGGGGTAGTTGCGAATGAACTTCTGCACCACCAAATTCAGCACATGCGCCAGGCAAGGGATGTGCGTCAAACCGGCTAGTCCCAGAGCTGCAACAAGATTTCGCCCATTATCGCACACACCACCAGGCCGGGCTTGAGGCTCACCGGCAGCAACCACTCGTCGGTCTGTTGTTCTATACCCCGCCACAACTCCTGTGCGGTGTGGGGCCTGTCCCCCAAACATATGAGTTTCAGAATGGCCTGCTGACGTTTACCCCGTGCTGTGCTGAAGTTGGTGGTGAAGGTGTGTGGCTGACTGGATGAGCAGGTGGAAGAAGAGGAGGAGGAAGCTGAGTAGGAGGAGGAGGAGACAGGAGGCAAAGAATGTTGCCCTGCGATCCTTGGCGGCAGAAGGACGTGCGCCAAACAGCTCTCCGCCTGGGGCCCAGCCGCCACTACATTTACCCAGTGTGCAGTTAGGGAGATATAGCGTCCCTGGCCGTGCTTACTGGTCCACATATCTGTGGTTAGGTGGACCTTGCCACAGATGGCGTTGCGCAGTGCACACTTGATTTTATCGGACACTTGTTTGTGCAGGGAAGGCACGGCTCTCTTGGAGAAGTAGTGCCGGCTGGGAACAACATACTGTGGGACAGCAAGTGACATGAGCTGTTTGAAGCTGTGTGTGTCCACCAGCCTAAATGACAGCATTTCATAGGCCAGTAGTTTAGAAATGCTGGCATTCAGGGCCAGGGATCGAGGGTGGCTAGGTGGGAATTTACGCTTTCTCTCAAATGTTTGTGAGATGGAGAGCTGAACGCTGCCGTGTGACATGGTTGAGATGCTTGGTGACGCAGGTGGTGGTGTTGGTGGTACATCCCATGTTTGCTGGGCGGCAGGTGCCAACGTTCCTCCAGAGGCAGAGGAAGAGGCCGAGGCGGCGGCAGCAGCAGAAGAGGCCGAGGCGGCAGCAGCAGAAGAGGCAGCAGGGGGAGCCTGAGTGACTTCCTTGTTTTTAAGGTGTTTACTCCACTGCAGTTCATGCTTTGCATGCAGGTGCCTGGTCATGCAGGTTGTGCTAAGGTTCAGAACGTTAATGCCTCGCTTCAGGCTCTGATGGCACAGCGTGCAAACCACTCGGGTCTTGTCGTCAGCACATTGTTTGAAGAAGTGCCATGCCAGGGAACTCCTTGAAGCTGCCTTTGGGGTGCTCGGTCCCAGATGGCGGCGGTCAGTAGCAGGCGGAGTCTCTTGGCGGCGGGTGTTCTGATTTTGCCCACTGCTCCCTCTTTTGCTACGCTGTTGGCTCGGTCTCACCACTGCCTCTTCCTCCGAACTCTGAAAGTCAGTGGCACGACCTTCATTCCATGTGGGGTCTAGGACCTCATCGTCCCCTGCATCGTCTTCCACCCAGTCTTGACCCCTGACCTCCTGTTCAGTCTGCACACTGCAGAAAGACGCAGCAGTTGGCACCTGTGTTTCGTCATCATCAGAGACGTGCTGAGGTGGTATTCCCATGTCCTCATCATCAGGAAACATAAGTGGTTGTGCGTTAGTGCATTCTATCTCTTCCACCCCTGGGGAAGGGCTAGGTGGATGCCCTTGGGAAACCCTGGCAGCAGAGTCTTCAAACAGCATAAGAGACTGCTGCATAACTTGAGGCTCAGACAGTTTCCCTGATATGCATGGGGGTGATGTGACAGACTGATGGGCTTGGTTTTCATGTGCCATCTGTGCGCTTTCTGCAGAAGACTGGGTGGGAGATAATGTGAACGTGCTGGATGCACTGTCGGCCACCCAATTGACTAATGTCTGTACCTGCTCAGGCCTTACCATCCTTAGAACGGCATTGGGCCCCACCAAATATCCCTGTAAATTCTGGCGGCTACTGGGACCTGAGGTAGTTGGTACACTAGGACGTGTGGCTGTGGCAGAACGGCCACGTCCTCTCCCAGCACCAGAGGGTCCACTAACACCACCACGACCATGTCCACGTCCGCGTCCCTTATTAGATGTTTTCCTCATTGTTCCCGTTCACCACAATTTTGAGAATGGCAAATTTGGGAATAGTTTTTCAACCCAGAACAAAAAGTGTGCTTTTACGGTCACTACAAATAACTTGACCAGCTAAAACAGTACAGATTTGGTTGAATAGAAATGTGAGGCCTGTTTTTTTTTGCGCTGTGTGACAGGTATAGGTTTAATCACAGAATCAGACTTCTATCTGCACGGTAGCGTGTGTCTTAGGTTTTTCTGAATGACACTATCAGTACCTTCAATGTAAGATATCCTTTTTGGGATAGATTTCAAGTAGGCCTCAAATACCAGAAACTAGTTATTTTGAGAATGGCAAATTTGGGAATAGTTTTTCAACCCAGAAAAAAAAAATGTGCTTTTACGGTCGCTACAAATAACTTGACCAGCTAAAACAGTACAGATTTGCTTAAATAGAAATGTGAGACCTGTTTTTTTTTTGCACTGTGTGACAGGTTAAGGTTTAATTACAGAATCAGACTTCTATCTGCATGGTAGCGTGTGTCTTAGGTTTTTCTGAATGACACTATCAGTACCTTCAATGTAAGATATCCTTTTTGGGATAGATTTCAAGTAGGCCTCAAATACCAGAAACTAGTTATTTTGAGAATGGCAAATTTGGGAATAGTTTTTCAATCCAGAAAATAAAAAGTGCTTTTACGGTCACTACAAATAACTTGACCAGCTAAAACAGTACAGATTTGCTTGAATAGAAATGTGAGACCTGTTTTTTTTTGCACTGTGTGACAGGTTAAGGTTTAATCTCAGAATCAGACTTCTATCTGCACGGTAGCGTGTGTCTTAGGTTTTTCTGAATGACACTATCAGTACCTTCAATGTAAGATATCCTTTTTGGGATAGATTTCAAGTAGGCCTCAAATACCAGAAACTAGTTATTTTGAGAATGGCAAATTTGGGAATAGTTTTTCAACCCAGAAAAAAAAAATGTGCTTTTACGGTCGCTACAAATAACTTGACCAGCTAAAACAGTACAGATTTGCTTGAATAGAAATGTGAGACCTGTTTTTTTTTGCACTGTGTGACAGGTTAAGGTTTAATCTCAGAATCAGACTTCTATCTGCACGGTAGCGTGTGTCTTAGGTTTTTCTGAATGACACTATCAGTACCTTCAATGTAAGATATCCTTTTTGGGATAGATTTCAAGTAGGCCTCAAATACCAGAAACTAGTTATTTTGAGAATGGCAAATTTGGGAATAGTTTTTCAACCCAGAAAAAAAAGTGTGCTTTTACGGTCGCTACAAATAACTTGACCAGCTAAAACAGTACAGATTTGCTTGAATAGAAATGTGAGACCTGTTTTGTTTTGCACTGTGTGACAGGTTAAGGTTTAATCTCAGAATCAGACTTCTATCTGCACGGTAGCGTGTGTCTTAGGTTTTTCTGAATGACACTATCAGTACCTTCAATGTAAGATATCCTTTTTGGGATAGATTTCAAGTAGGCCTCATATACCAGAAACTAGTTATTTTGAGAATGGCAAATTTGGGAATAGTTTTTCAACCCAGAACAAAAAGTGTGCTTTTACGGTCACTACAAATAACTTGACCAGCTAAAACAGTACAGATTTGGTTGAATAGAAATGTCAGGTCTATTTTTTAGGCGCTGGGTGACAGGCTCAACTTGCCCCTGATGTAGTATATGGCCAAAAAATAACCACACTGTTGATGGTTAAATGCACTTGGGTGACACAGGCTCAGCCTGCAGCTGATGTAGTATATGGCCAAAAAATAACCAGACTGTTGATGGTTAAATGCACTTCGGTGACACAGGCTCAGCCTGCAGCTGATGTAGGATATAGCACAAAATAACCACACTATTGATGGTTAAATACACTTGGTGATAGCTTGTGCTGGCGCACCACAAGTCACAAAATGGCCGCCAATCACCCCAGAAAAAAAGTGATCTAAAAACGCTCTGGGCAGCCTCAAAAAAGTGAGCAAGTCAATATTAGCACTTCAATGATCCACAGCTGCAGATCGATCACAGAATGAAGTCTTTTGGAGGAGTTAATCACTGCCTAATCTCGCCCTAACGTCGCAGCTGCAACCTCTCCCTATACTGATCATAGCAGAGTGACGTGCAGCGCTACGTGACCCAAGCTTATATAGAGGCTGGGTCACATGCTGCACTGGCCAATCACAGCCATGCCAATAGTAGGCAAGGCTGTGATGGCCTCTTGGGGCAAGTAGTATGACGCTTGTTGATTGGCTGCTTTGCAGCCTTTCAAAAAGCGCCAAGAAAGCGCCGAACACCGAACCCGAACCCGAACACGGACTTTTACGAAAATGTTCGGGTCCGTGTCACGGACACCCCAAAATTCGGTACGAACCCGAACTATACAGTTCGGGTTCGCTCATCCCTAATCATCACCCATTTACCTGCACTTGGTTTTAATATACAGTACAGACCAAAAGTTTGGACACACCTCATTCAAAGAGTTTTCTTTATTTTCATGACTATGAAGGCATCAAAACTATGAATTAACACATGTGGAATTATATACATAACAAACGAACAACTGAAAATATGTCATATTCTAGGTTCTTCAAAGTAGCCACCTTTGGCTTTGATTACTGCTTTGCACACTCTTGGCATTCTCTTGATGAGCTTCAAGAGGTAGACCCCTGAAATGGTCTTCCAACAGTCTTGAAGGAGTTTCCAGAGATGCTTAGCACTTGTTGGCCCTTTTGCCTTCACTCTGCAGTCCAGCTCACCCCAAACCATCTCGATTGGGTTCAGGTCCGGTGACTGTGGAGGCCAGGTCATCTGGCGCAGCACCCCATCACTCTCCTTCATGGTCAAATAGCCCTTACTTTCAAAGTTTCCCCAATTCGGCTGACTGACTGACCTTCATTTCTTAAAGTAATGATTGCCACTAGTTTTTCTTTACTTAGCTGCTTTTTTCTTGCCATAATACAAATTCTAACAGTCTATTCAGTAGGACTATCAGCTGTGTATCCACCTGACTTCTCCTCAACGCAACTGATGGTCCCAACCCCATTTATAAGGCAAGAAATCCCACTTATTAAACCTGACAGGGCACACATGTGAAGTGAAAACCATTTCAGGGGTCTACCTCTCTCTTGAAGCTCATCGAGAGAATGCCAAGAGTGTGCAAAGCAGTAATCAAAGCAAAAGATGGCTACTTTGAAGAACCTAGAATATGACATATTTTCAGTTGTTCGTTTGTTATGTATATAATTCCACATGTGTTAATTCATAGTTTTGATGCCTTCATAGTCATGAAAATAAAGAAAACTCTTTGAATGAGGTGTGTCCAAACTTTTGGTCTGTACTGTATATGGATTGTTTCCTTATAAATTTTGCTAATAAAATGGACCAATAACTCTACGCGGTCTGGTAGATCTTGATAGGGACTTCTAATGTGTTCTACCATAGGCATATGTACTTTGAGTATTACATGGTGGTGATATATATGAGCGTATACTCATTTTGATGATCATAGGCTTGCACCTCATTTGGGTTGTGTTCCTCTAAGAAGAGCTGCTGAAAGACAAACAGGCAATGCAGAATCGAGGCTGAGGAGGTCTGCTTGAAGGTCTGGAATGTGGATTCCACCTCAGGTATCCACTCCATAATGTTCATTCCTTTGTAGGTAAGTGCTGAGATAGATGCAGTCCACACCTGCATCAAGTTGTTTCTTGACAAGCTTTCATTTACAATGAAGAAAGACTGCGTGGAGGCATCTTCTAGGAAACACACAAAGTTTTTTGCAGGGTGGAAAAGCTTTATTAACTTTTTAGGTAGTCCATACACGATTGTTTACAGCTCACATTGTGGTTTCAGTCCCCTCTAATGTTAGAAGACCCACTGGTGAGTGTAACATCATTTTTTTTGTGACTTGATGGAGGGTTCCATGTGCCACACACCTGTTCCCATCTCTAAAATATCTGTCATTGAACAAGAGGTGATGGTTCTGGGCTTTTGTTCTGAACACTCTTCAACCTACGCAGTGTAAGTTTAGTTGACTTGCTGACTCTGGCTGCAGTTCTTAATGTTTAGGTACTTTCCCACAGGGGTAGGTGCCTTAAGAACCCCACGTTAGCCAGCCATTGACTGGGGAAGATTAAGCAAAAAGATTGTAGCAATCCATAAAACAAAGATCCTGTTACCACACCAGCCCCAAAGAGCCTGCTGCCATTTTGCCCCAAGAGATCTAGCTGCTACCAGTTGTATTTACCTTTACCTTTTCCATTCCTGCTCAATGCAGGCACAAAAAGAAAATAGTGCCTGGTAATGATATGTGCTCATCGATCCTGTCCTGGCCACTCAGTAATCATGTCGACCGGCTCTGGCACTACAAAATATCATGGAGGTGGAGCCGTGGCACGTTGAGTCAATGTAATTGTTAAGCGGCCGACATGGGATTGCTGAGTTTCTATATACGTGACACATAGGGACTACACTGCAACAGCGTGCTGCTCATAGGAGTCACACTGTTGCGGCACTACTTACACATATTACGGGCCTTATTTCTCATCAACCACCCATATCACTGGCGGGCCATAAAAAATAAACCCGCGGGCCTTGTGTTTGACACATGTTTTGGAGCGGCACTGCCAATCCAAGACTATGTCGTAGACTGCGACTTGGGCTGGGAGAGTCCACTGGTGGCATCAGCTAAAGCTTGTCTTATAGCCTACTGCCATTTCATGAGGCCTATGTGCCTCCTAGACATTACCTAGACCTACTCTCAGATTTTTACAAACTCTGCTGCCCTGACCTTGGCCTGTTACAAGTTTTGCCTGATCCCTCACTGCCACGCACCGGTGTTTCTGACTCCTGTGGGTCAGCTGTCTACCAAACAGGACTACTTCAGAAGATAGCAGCCTGGTGAATTCTAGATCCCTGTATAAAGGTTAAAGTGTGAATACCAGGGGATTGCCAGGATAACAATCGTAGGCTTATCCCAAAGACAAACCGTTTGGTGGACACAGTTGTTCCACACCCACTTATTGTTGCACTCTTATGGACAGATCTGGCTGGTCAGTTCTATATTATTTTTGATGTTTCAAGGACCTTTTTTTTTAAATATATTTTCTTTAAGAAACCTGACTATAAGATATATATTATGTATAAAAACAAGAAATAGAATGAACAATATGAAAAGATCACTTTTAATATATTATACATAATTATTTATTTATGCACTTATATAGCGCTACTATATTCCGCAGCACTTTATAGACATTATCATCATGCTTTACCTGGAGGAAACCCACGCAAACGCGGGGAGAACGTACAAACTCCATGCAGATGTTGTCCGTGGTCAAATTTGAACCTAGGACCCCAGCTCTGCAAGGCACCAGTGCTAACCACTGAGCCATCGTGCTGCCCATTATGATATTATGCCATAGGAAGAGAACAGGATGATTAATGCAGAGTGAAACTCCATTATTAATAGCAAACAATCCACACTATAGGCAAACTGAATCCTAGAGTTTGTCTATTCCATGGTAGTAGATTGCAACTCAGCAAATGAATTTCCATGTTAGGTTGAAAATATAAGCCATATGACACCAGTAATATCCCCCTTTAGTAAAGGTTTTATTCAGATAGAGACAACATAAAAAAAATGAATATTCTGATAGTAGGGTTCTCTTCATCTTCAGCTCTAGGGATCATATCCACATTTCAAGTAGCAACTGATAAATCACATCCAGCACAAGTATTTGTGACTGTCATCTGTTATGGCCATGATGACATTGCATTCAGCAGCAATCAACACATTGGGAGGGTTTATAGTGTATGCTCAGTTCAATGTCGGACTGGGATGCCTGGGGTCCACCGTATGGATACATTAAAATATTACCTTCTCACAGAGCAGCAAGATGCTACCGGATGCTTGAATATGGGGGTCCCTGCTGCAACTTTGAGAAGGTAGATCCTGGAGAAAAGAGGATACTGGCTAGCTTTCCTCTGTACCTAGAAGACATCTCAGCTATCTGATCCTGTCTATAATAACAAACTGAGGAGTTTCTTTAATTATCTATGAAGTTTGATATATGGACATAGGCTGGTTGAGGTGCTGTACATTAAAGGGGTTGTATGGGATCAAATTATTATTTTTAAAATAGTTTACTCACTATTACTAGCAGAGTCAAGGTTCCCCTGATGTTTTTAGGTAGTTTTTACACTGCTGCATGGCTCCTACGGTCCCTAACAGATTTTTGACATCGATGTTTACCTGTGTGATGACTTCGTGCTGCACTGCACTGTGGGTCCCAGCGCAGCGCAGCATCTCCTGATCTCTACTGTTTATCATCTCGTCCCTGCACCCGCCCCCCTCATACATATTCAGCCTCCTGCCGCACATCGTCCATTCCTCCATCTATCTACCCCCCTCATACATTTCCCGCTTCCAGCCGCATAGCATAGTGATCTGCCCCCATTCATTAGAAAGCTCCATGCCCGGTGACATCACCGGACCGGAGGGGTGTGGCTTAGCGCGATGTCAGACAGCCTAGTTACCGCCCTTCGGTAAAATCTGCATAATTACCGGGCTCCCTGCGAAGCTGAAGCAGAGGCTTCGCTTGCCTGCAAGGGACCTGGTACGTCACTGAGTATAAGAAAACGGTCACTTCCGGCTAAGAATTTCCTATATCAAAACGAGGATTTAGAAATATGTGGCAATGGTAGGACATGCATGTGTGTAATATGCATGTCACTCTAGTACTATTACACCAATATCCCCAATCCAGTACAACCCCATTAAATATATGTATGTAGTGCAGCAAGTCTACTGTGTTATGTGCCACTTGTGCAAGGGGTGGGAGTCTAGGGGCCCACCGGTGGATTCACCTGTACCCTTGTGGGCCAGTCTGAGCCTGGCTCAGTTCTCTTCAGGACCACATACAGCATCCCCACTGGCTCATAGGTTCAATATTGCCCATAGAGTTCCTTTAAACCGTTTTGCAAGTATGCTGTCTGATTGATGGTGAAAGGGTGTTTGATCACATGCAAAGATGTCCATAATACCCTCCCTCTGGAGCCATGTACAGTTAACAGGGAGAGAGTAGCAATGTCTCTCCTTCTGCAGTCTGTCAGTACTGGGCACGCTATCGATCAAATTCAAGCATGTCTCGACTGAAATCTGTTCCCAGATCTCTTCTACACGTACTCAATGTCGGTGCATACTGGTCGACTCACTTTCCTGAGGATAGGTCATTAATAAGGGAAACTGGACAACCGTTTTAAGTTATACAGAAGACATGATTAGGCAGCAGGTCTCACAATGAAGCTCCACATCTCTCACATGTCTTACATTCTGAACATTACAATGGCTTCTCTTCTAAGTGAATTCTCTCATGTTTAGCAAGACTTGATTTCTGAATAAAAGACGTCCCACATTTTCCACATAAATATGGCTTCTCATATGTGTTGTGAGTTATGTGATGTCGAACAACACTTGCTTGACAGGTGAAACATTTCCCACATTATGAACATGAAAATAGCTTCTCCCTTGTGTGAATTCTCTGATGTCTAACAAGATTTGCTTTATACCAAAAGATTTACCGCATTCAAGACATGAAAATGGCTTCTCTCCTAAGTGGGTTTTTAAATGTTTTACAAGATTTGATTTCTGGCTAAAACGTTTCCCACATTCTGAGCATTAAAATGGCTTCTCCTCTAAGTAAAGTCTTTCATGTCCCTCAACATGTGATTTCTGGCTCAAAGGTTTCACACATTCTAAAGATGAACATGGCTTCTCTCCTGTGTGACTTATTACATGTTTTATAAGCATTGATTTCACACCAAAATACTTACCACATTCAGAACACATAAATGGCTTCTCCCCTGTGTGAGTTCTCTGATGTCGAACAAGATGTGATTTCTGACTAAAACATTTTCCACATTCTGAACATGAAAATAACTTCTCCTCTAAGTGGAGTCTTTCATGTTTCACAACATGTGATTTTTGGCTAAAGGGCTTCTCAAATTCTGAACATGAAAATGATTTCACCCCTTTGTGAGTTCTCTGATGTCTAACAAGATTTGATTTCTGACCAAAACATTTCCCACATTCTGAACAAGAAAATGGCTTCTCCCCTGTGTGAATTCTTTGATGTTGTATGAGCCATGACTTCTCATGAAAACACTTCCCACATTCGGGACACACAAATTGCTTCTCTCCTGTGTGAGTTCTTTGATGGTTAGTAAAATTATATTTCCTGTTAAAGCCTTTCCCACATTCAGGACATGAATACAGTTTATCTACTGTGTGAGTTCTCTGATGGGCAACAAGATTTGATTTGGAACTAAAGCATTTTTCGCATTCAAGACATGAAAATGGCTTCTGTCCTGTATGAGATCTCTGATGCTTAGAAACACTGTATTGACTGTTAAAGCCTTTCCCACATTCAGGACATGAATACAGCTTCGCTCCTGTGTGAGTTCTCTGATGGGCAACAAGAGTTGATTTCGAACTAAAGCATTTTTCGCATTCAACACATGAAAATGGCTTCTCTCCTGTATGAGATCTCTGATGCTTAGAAAAATTATATTTCCTGTTAAAGCCTTTCCCACATTCAGGACATGAATACAGCTTCTCTCCTGTGTGAGTTCTCTGATGGGCAACAAGAGTTGATTTTACACTAAAGCACTTTCCACATTCAAGACATGAAAATGGCTTCACCCCTGTATGAGTTCTCTGATGTCTAACAAGACACGTTTTCAGACTAAAAGATTTCCCACATTCTGGGCATGAATATGGCTTCTCCCCTGTGTGAGTTCTCTGATGTCGAATAAAAGTTGATTGATTGATAAAACCTTTCCCACATTCAAGACATGAATATGGATTCTCCCTTGTGTGAGTTCTCTGATGGGCAACAAGATTTGATTTCCAACTAAAGCACTTTCCACAGTCCAGACATGAAAATGACTTCTCCCCTGTATGAGTTCTCTGATGTCTAACAAGATGTGATTTCTGACTAAAGCACTTTACACATTCTGGGCATGAATATGGCTTCTCCCCTGTGTGAGTTCTCTGATGCAGAATAAAACTTGATTGATTATTAAAGCCTTTCCCACATTCAGGACATGAATATGGATTCTCCCCTGTGTGAGTTCTCTGATGTCTAACTAGAATGGATTTCATGCTAAAAGATTTTCCACATGTGAAGCATGAAAATGACCCGTTATCTCTGCAATTGCTCTGATGCAAAAAAAGATTAGATTTCTTTTTAAAACGTTTCTCACTAGAATTTTTTTTCCCATATTTCTGTTTAGTTCTTTTTTTACCAATCAGTAATTGCTTAGATGAAGGATTCTTGTGACCAGCGGTATAAGGATATAGATCTCTGCTGTGAAGGACCGAGGGTACATTAGGAGTTATTGAATCATCTTGTGTGGTATTGGTATCTTCTGCTTCATGATGGGAAGATAAATGGAGATGTCCATAGGAGTCGCTCATCTCGTCTTCGACTGGAAAATTAAACAAAATTATATTATTTTCGTAGCTTTACTGAGACAATTGCAAGCCAGGAAATGTGATCACTACCATCTTAAAAAACCTGTAGCATCCCCTGCATAAACACACTGATATAAACTTTTTCCCACCACATATTGGTGCCAAGTTTCATTCTAAAACCAATGGTTGACTTGTTTCAGGATTGAGGGATCTCCTATCACTGGCGATTCCCTTTGCCCTTTTTGTTAGAAATAAGTGAGGCTCATCTATTCTCAGACCCAGGATTCCTTCAGGATCAAGATCTGCCTCGTGTGATCTTGGCTGTCTGACCCTCCTTGGCAACTTCCTTTTTAGCTGGATCCCATCAGTCTAGAAATCCTTTGGTCTCCTCGGATCTGCAAAACTGCCTTCTCCCCCACCTTCCCCTGCTACCCTGCTGGGCTTCCTGCAACATCTCCTGTGATGCTGGCCTGTACTGAACGAAGACTAGTTTGGTAAAAGTACTTTACACATTTACTTTTTCTTGCAGAGCCTCCCTCTTGACTAAAAGGTTCACCTATTTTAAATTGTCTTTGATCAGTCTTTAGATAACTGCTACCTTGTTCTTATCATTGATGGTCTTGTGATATGGAAACCATTTTTTTAAAATTACAAGTACTTTCATCTCAAGCAGGTTTGGTTTGATCTGTTTTTACCAGCTAGTTTTCAAGTGTCATCCTTCCCTTATTTCTCTTATCATTAGATGCCTTCACTTTTCCAGTTATTATTTCAACGGCTATTTACCCTTCATCTTTAGGACCAGGCCCTAATCTGACCGAATGCTTACATCCTGTACTACTGATCTCCCCTGCAAGGTGGGAACCTGTCTGAGAGGGCATATGGACAACCGGAGCACTCTGACTCGAGAAGCACCCCATGGTTCCACATACTACAGGTTCTTTGGCCTATCGTATCATGTGACCTTTATTCTGATTTGGCATTTACCCTCCAATCATTTTTGTGTTTGTGATTGAATCTATTCACATTGTGTCACATTTTACTGGTGCCAATGAAGATCAAGGGATATTATGGCTATAAATTAATTATTAATATTAATTGTATCATTAATGATGATGAAGAGGAGGTTTCTCTGAACTTCCTATCAATTGTCTCATTAATAAAGACATTTACAATCAAAAAAGATTTATGAAAGGCTCTTACCTTTCAAAGACACTGAGATGGGTTTTTCAAGTCCACTCGTTGTTTCACCAGAACTTTCCTGCAAGATGAAAGACATGAGAAAAATATACCCCGTTGCTAGTTTTTCTTATGTCTAGGCGAAAATAAAACACTTCTACAAGAGATGAATTCAGCTACTTTCACACCAGCGGTTTTGCTGGTTCTGTAATGGATCAGCAAAAACTCTTTCATCATGATAATACAACTGTCTGCATCTGGATCCGGTTGTGTAATCTTTAAAATAGCCATGACGGATCAGTCAGAAACACCATTGAAAGTCAATGGGAGACAGATACGTTTTCTATTGTGTCTATGGACTTACATTGTGAGCCATGACGGATCCGTCTTGCTCTGCACCACATCGAAGACAGAAAAACACTACTTGCAGTGTTATTCTGTCCGCAATGAGGATGCAACCAAATGGAACGGAATGCATTCTGGTGCATTCCGTTTCGTTCCGTTTTGTCCCCATTGACAATGAATAGGGACAAAACGGAAGAGTTTTCCCCCGCTATTAAGATCCTATGACGGATCTCAATAACGGAAAGGGAACGCGCAGAACCTTAGAGATGAGAAAATTACTTGAAATTTGTTTTGAGTCCAATTCGAACAAATCACTCCAAGAAATCGATTCTACCTCAATTACAAGTGCTCCAATTGGCCTGTGAACTGGTATATCACACTTTAAGATCTCCTAGGACTCATAATATTTCTCTTGTGTCTCTTTATTTTCTTCTCTCCCCCTTTAAAGCCCTTTAACATTAAATAATGTCAGAATGACACTGATATGTATAGCTCTGGATATGTATAGCTCTGAGTAAATGCATTATTGACAGTGTTAAGAAGCAGCCTGTTTAAAAAGACACTGTGCCGTTGCATGTGTTCTGCTTTTTAAAATTAAAAACATTCCAATAATTGTCCCGTATTGGAGGCAGATGCCTGCCCAAAATTCACCCCTTTTTTGGAGCAGCAGTGCAATGAGAAACCTCACAAAAAAGGCAGGCAATGTGCAGCCATTTAGGGGTAGTAGTAATGGCACCAGGCGGAGCAGCAGCTGCAGTCGCATCACTGGGCTGATCATAAATAGTGATGAGCGCTAGGGGTCATATTCGAATTCGCGATATTTCGCGAATATTTTGTAGAATATTCATCGAATATTCGCAAATTCGAATATTCGTTATATTCTACGATTTTTTTACTCGAAAAATCGGCAACGTAATGATCGTGTAATATGCGAATTTTCGTAATGCGATTAGACAAAGAAGATTATAGCACTATATTAGCTAAATTGCTCTATATTCTTTTTTTTTTTTAAATATTTGCTTTTTTCGAATATTCGTAATATTCTAAAACAAGAATATATAGCAATATAGCGAATATTCGAAAAAAAACGAATATAGAGCAATTTAGCTAATATAGTGCTATAATCTTCTTTATCTAATAGTTGTAATTTTTTTCCAATCTGAACTTCAGATGAAAAAAAAATTACAACTATTAGACAAAGAAGATTATAGCACTATATTAGCTAAATTGCTCTATATTCGTTTTTTTTCCCCGAATATCCGCTATATTGCTATATATTCTTGTTTTAGAATATTACGAATATTCGAAAAAACAAAGTTATAGCAATATAGCGAATATTCGAAAAAAAACGAATATTGAGCAATTTAGCTAATATAGTGCTATAATCTTCTTTGTCTAATAGTTGTAAGTTGAAAATTCGCAAACAACACTACTCCTAAAGTCAAATATACTTCAGTCTTCTCATTGGCCCATAAGCTAGAGACAGGGAGGGATCATGTGTACTGATTAAAAAAAAAGAATATTCGAAATTACGAATATATATCACTATATTCAAAATATTCGTGAATACCTATATTCGCGATAAAAATTCGAAATTTGAATATTCGTGATCAACACTAATCATAAATAGCCAGCAATGGCAGATCTATTCATTGACATCTGCTGGAAATGTGTGTATATCCTCAAGGATCCATGTGCCTGAATTATTTTGACAAAGCTAATGTTTTCTAAACGCGTAGGACAATTTTGCCTGCTTGGGTTGGAAAAATGCCACCTGCTATGAGAAAAACACTCCCTGAGATGACGCAAGAAGCTGGAAAACATAGTACTGTGATAGCAAACTTGTCCATTTCTAGCCACTGTTCCAATCTGCATTCCCAGAAGTCCATAGGGTCAAGGAACAGGGTATATGCCAGGGCATAGTCCAGGTACAACTGAACCTAGCTGTTCAGATACTGCATGTCCATTTACTGCATCAGGTTGGGGCAGCAGCTTCTGCTACTTGTTGTAGAAGAGACAGCGGGAGAGTGGGGACTAACATTTTGGTGATGGAATGGAACTGCACTGCAATTACCACAACTAAGTGGTACAGCAGCAACTGCACTGCCAGCAACCTTGGCCACGTGGGAGTTCAGTTTGCACACAAGCTAATTGCTGGTTGCGAATAGATTTCCCATGGCCGCACATTCTGTTATCGATGTCTCATGATGGAACAGAAGACAAGGAGGAGGAGGAGTATGAGCAGGAGAAGAAGAACCTGATGATGATGATGATAAGGTCACTGTACTGCTTGTGGATGTGGCCTGGCTGTCACAAAAAAGACTGGGAGAAAGAGGACAGACTCAGTTCAGGGAGAGCACCGCTGCAGCCAGACACTTCCTCTGCCAGTCAGGGAAATCTCAGCTCCAGTAAGCAGGGGACAAGGAGAGCAGGGCAGGCCAGACAGGTGCTGGTAGTAGAAACAAAAAGTGGAAGAGCAGCACAACCGGACCTTTAGACCAAAACCGAAATGCAACAGCCGCGATGGGACCGCAGATCCACAGCAGTCCAGGAACAGCAATGAAAGATGGTAGTCACAGCAGCATATCCAGTGCGTCATTTATTGGAAGCCTTGAGTGCACACACAAACAAAGTACGACGTTTCGGCTACGCAGTAGCCTTTGTCAAGTATACAAAAGGTAAAAACTGGCAATGTTAAATACAGATATGTGACCTCTCCCACCACATGTTGAAGCCAATCATTAAAAGGCTCAGCCCACTCAATGCATCAGTGCAATTAAAAACAGCCTCTTCAGTAATCAGGTTGTCTGAAACATATAATGAAATAAATGTGTACCTGAAACATATAGAACATCGTCCAATAGCGCTAGACATATTCCCATCCACCTCGGCGTCTGGCCAATCGCAGTGTGCATGTCCATGACGTCATCGCGCTATCGCCATGACGCGCTGCCGTCAGTCACGTGCATAATGTGTCATCAAGTCACATGATGATCACGTGTTGGGCGCAAGGTCCTTTGCACACATGAAGATACAACCAACTGGAAGGTCCTGTCAACAGACCTAAATGTTTGGCCTGTGTGTGTCAATGGGGACAAAATCATGTCTCACACACAGACAACAACACAGGGGCAAAGTAATATATCCACTTTATCTAGATGGATATTCCATGAGGTCGGACACATATAGAGCATGGCCGTCTAAAATTTAATGGATATGGGGAAAAAAAAAAAAGTGGTAGGTGCTGGTAGTGGGAGACTCAATTAGGGTGATCTGTCACAAAGACCAGGATCGTCGAACAGTGTGTTGTGTGTTGTCTTCCTGGCCCTCGAGTTCAACACATCACGGATCGGGTTGACAGATTACTGGGCGGGGCTGGAGAAGATCCATCAGTCATGGTCCATATCTGAACCAATGACAAAGTTAGAGGTAGGTGGAGCGTCCTTAAAAATGATTTTAGGGATTTAGGTCAAAAGCTTAGGGCAAGGATCTCAAAGGTAGCATTTTCCAAATTGCTACCTGTACCATGACCAACACAAGAAAGGCAGCAGGAGATTAGGGAGGTTAACAAGTGGCTCAAGAACTGGTGTAGGAAGGAGGGCTTTGGGTTCTTGGAGAACTGGGCCGATTTCTCTGTCAGCTACAGGCTCTATTGTAGGGATGGACAGCACCTCAATGAGGAAGGGGCAGCTGTGTTGGGGGAGAAGATGGCTAGAAGGTTAGAAGAGTGTTTAAACTAGGGACTGGGGGGGAGGGAGGGCAATTACGTTATAGGATCGGAAAATACCGGGGGCGAGGTAAAAGAACTGGGGGAGGAATGGAAGGAGGGACAAGAACAATTCAGAAGAAAAAGTGTAGGGTAAAAAATATACATAAACCTATTAAATGTATGTATATTAATGCCAGAAGCCTAAATAATAAAACTAAGGAACCGGAATTAGTGATGTGTGAGGAGGACTATGACTTAGTGGGAATAACTGAGACATGGCTGGATGTCTGGGCAGTTAATGTACAGGGTTACAGTCTGTTTAGAAAGGATCGCCAAAACCAGAGAGGGGGAGTGGTTTGCCTTTATGTAAAGTCCTGTTTAAAGCCTACAGTCCGAGAAGATATAAGTGAGGGACATGAACATGTGGAGTCACTGTGGGTAGAAACACATGGAGGCAAAAACAATAATAAAATACTTGGAGACCTTGGAGAGGTCTTACTGATGAAGGGAGAGTCTCCCGAAACGCGTCTAAGCAAAAGCCTATAGAGGATTGTCAAACACTAACTACGGTGTATGATCTAAACTACACCATAAGGAGCGCTCCGAAAAATATTGCAAAGATCGCGATCACGTGACCACCCGCGTCATACTACAGATGCGCGAACCACGCCCCGGCGCCACGAGGAACGCTAAAGACTTCACCACCAGCTCGCGTTGGACTTTGCAAATTCTTCCAGGAACAGCTGACCGTCATCGGAGGATCCGTCCCAGCAGCGCCGGTTGGTAGGTAAGTGATCTCTGAAGCCGGAGACAGCGCGGGACGCCGCGCTTAGGCACAGAGCACCTTTTCTTCCCACAGCACCGTGCAGCATTACAGCCATTTGACTTTATATATATTGTTTCTATACATACATCCTGAAGCCCCAGATCAAGGAAGACCATTCCTGGTTTAATACAAGATCAGTGTTAATCACCGCATATCTTCACTTGTCTTGTGAAGGATTATCCCACGGTGGAACTCCATTCATTAACTACTTTTTATCTACTAAATACCATTTTCACCATAAGTGGCTATTTTATTTTTACTCCAAGGAACATTTTTTTAATTGACTTTCATTTTGGACTATTGATCAAATTAATCTCATATTTTACAACTATATCTTAACCAGCATTTTTATCTATATACTATTCCTATAAATAAACTAGATCAGATTTTACCCATATATGAGTGTGCCTGCTTATCTCTTTACTTTCTAATAATAAAATACTAATAGGAGTTTACTATAAACCGCCTAATATACCAGAGCCCACAGAAAATCTACTACTAAATGATATAGACGAGGCGGCAGATCATAATGAGGTCATTATTACGGAGGACTTCAACTACCCAGATATAGACTGGGAAACTGAAACTTGTATATCTCATAAAGGAAACAGGTTCTTGGCAATAACCAAAGACAATTATCTTTCCCAACTGGTTCAGGACCCGACTAGAGGGACGGCCATACTGGACTTAGTATTAACCAATAGACCTGACAGAACAACAGACGTGCAGGTTGGGGGACACCTGGGAAATAGTGACCATAAAGAAATAACCTTCCAATTGTCATTCAAAAGAGCGTTTCTTCAGGGAGGAACAAAAATATATATAAAAAAAGCTAAATTTAGCCAACTAAGAGAGGCCATAGGCTTAACTAACTGGGACACAGTCCTCAAAAACACAGCTACAAAATTGGATATTTTTAAAAGCATCCTAAAAACTAATTGTGAGAGGTACATACCTTATGGGAATAAAAGGTTAACCCCTTAGTGACCAAGCCTGTTTGGGCCTTTATGACCAAGCGTTTTTCTTCCTTTTTTTATGGTCTCGTTCCAAAAGCTATAACTTTTTTATTTTTTCATCTATATAGCTTTATGAGGGCTTGTTTTTTACGGGACAAGTTGTAGTTTTTAATGGCGCCATTTTGGGGTACACATAACTTTCTGATTAACTTTTATTAACTCTTTCTGGGAGGGAGATGGGGAAAAATAGCAATACTGCCACTGCGTTTTTACATTATACATTTTTTGGCGTTCATTTTTCGGTACAAATAACATAATATCTTTATTCTCTGGGTCAATACGATTACAGTGATACTAAATACTTATAATTTTGTTTACGTTTTACTACTTTTTTTGCAATAAAACACCTTTTATTAACCCAAAAAATTATTTTGCATTGCCACTTCACAAGACCCATAACTTTTTTTTATTTTTTTATATGGAATTGTGTGAGGGCTTGATTTTTGAAAGACGACTTGTATTTTTCATGGGTATGATTTTGGAGTAAATGCCGCTTTTTGATCGCTTGTTATTACGTTTTTTTTCGGTGGAAACTAAGAATAAATTAGAAATTCTGTCTTTTTTTAATTTTAATTTTTTACGGCGTTCACCATAGGGGATAATTTATGTAATATTTATGTAGTCCCGGTTGTTACGGACGCGGCAATACCAAACATATGGGGGATATTTTCTTTTTGCAATTTTTTTCATTGAAAAGCAGATTTTCAATGGAAAAAAAAGCATATTTTTTTATTTTATGGAATTTTTTTTATTTAATAAATGTGTATTTTTTTTCTATTTTTTTTACTACTTAATAGTCCCACAAGGGGACTATAATATACAGTATTTTGATTGCTTTTAAAATGTAATGCATTATCTCTATAATGCATTGCATTTCAATAGCAATGCTATTCGAACATTGACCAGCAGGCTGCGCCAGAGAGGCACAGCCTGCTGGAAGTAACTGAAGACAGGCTCGGGCCCTCATCGGAAGCAAGGTAAGCTTCCCAGCACATCAGCACTCCGCGATCGCATTTTCGGGGTGCTGATGGGAGACAGAGGGAGTCCGCTCCCTCTGTCACCACTTTACATGCAGCGGGCGCCATTGCGCCCGGCATGTAAAGGGTTAAACAGCCCGGATCGGCACTCCTGCCGTTCCGGGCTGTTAGAGCAGGGACCCGGCTCTCATGTGAGAGCCAGGTCCGCGCTCCCCGCTGCACGGGGGAGCCGCGCGGCGCTTAAACTGTGCCGCCGTAAAAACGCGGCGGCCCAGCCTAAGGCCCCTTAGTGACCGCCGTAAAAACACGTATGGGTGGTCACTAAGGGGTTAAGGAACAAGAAAAAAAACAATGTGGATAAATAGAACTGTAAAGAAAGCAATAAATGACAAAAAAAGCATTTAAATCGCTAAAACAGGAGGGTGGCGAGGAAGCACTGAAAAAGTAGGAAAAAAGGAAAAAAATAGAATATGTAAAAAACTAATAAAAGCAGCCAAAATAAAGACCGAGAGATTAATTGCCAAAAGAGAGTAAAACTAAACCTAAAATGTTCTTCAATTATATAAATGGTAAAAACTATAAATCTGAAGGTGTTGGACCTTTAAAGAGTAATGAGGGGGGAGTTGCAGAGAGCGATGAGGAGAAAGCAAAGCTGTTAAATATTTTTTTCTCCACTGTATTCACTGAGGAAAATAAACTGTCAGATGACATGCAGAATGTAAAAGTTAATTCCCCATTAAAAGTGCCCTGTCTGACCCAGGAAGAAGTACATCAGAGTCTTAAAAATATTAAAATAGACAAATCGCCAAGACCAGATGGCATACACCCCCGTATTCTAAGGGAATTAAGTAATGTCATAGCCAGACCCTTATTTCTGATAATTAAGGACACTATACTGATAGGGAGTGTTCCACAGGATTGGCACATAGCAAATGTGGTAGCAATATTCAAAAAGGGTCCAAAAACAGAGTCCGGAAACTATAGGCCGGTAGGTTTAACATCTGTAGTGGGTAAACTGTTTGAAGGTTTTCTAAGAGATGCTATCTTGGAGTACCTTAATGAAAATAAGCAAATAACGCCATATCAGCATGGCTTCATGAGGGATCGGTCATGTCAAACTAATTTAATCAGTTTCTATGAGGAGGCAAGTTCTAGACTTGACAGCGGTGAATCAATGGATGTCGTATATCTGGACTTCTCCAAAGCATTTGACACTGTACCACATAAAAGGTTAGTATATAAAATGAGAATGCTCGGACTGGGAGAAAACGTCTGTATGTGGGTAAGTAACTGGCTCAGTGATAGAAAACAGAGGGTGGTTATTAACGGTACACACTCAGATTGGGTCACTGTCACTAGTGGAGTACCTCAGGGGTCAGTATTGGGCCCTATTCTCTTCAATATATTTATTAATGATCTTGTAGAAGGCTTGCATAGTAAAATATCAATTTTTGCAGATGACACTAAACTGTGTAAAGTAATTGCCATGGAAGAGGACAGTATACTGTATATACACTACAGAGGACAGTATACTGTATATATACTACAGAGGACAGTATACTGTATATATACACTGAAGAGGACAGTATACTGTATATATACTACAGAGGACAGTATACTATATATATACTACAGAGGACAGTATACTGTATATATACTACAGAGGACAGTATACTGTATATATACTACAGAGGACAGTATACTACTACAGAGGGATCTGGATAGATTAGAGGCTTGGGCAGAGAAG
The DNA here is from genome assembly GCF_905171765.1 of Bufo bufo. Lineage (NCBI taxonomy): Eukaryota > Metazoa > Chordata > Amphibia > Anura > Bufonidae > Bufo > Bufo bufo. The sequence continues at coordinate 617,898,523 of NC_053392.1, forward strand.
TGGCAGATGAGGTTTAACACTGACAAATGTAAGGTTATGCACATAGGAAAAAATAATGCAAGTCACCAGTACATACTAAATGGTAAAACAATGGGTAAGGGTCCATTCACACGTCCGTTTTCGTGTTCCGCATCCGTTCCGATTAAAAACGGAACGTTATGCGGATCCATTCATTTTCAATGGAATCCGCAAATAATCGGACAGCACTCATGGGGCTCTCCGATTCTGTGATTCCGTTCCGTTCCGTGGGTTCCGTTATTCGGATCCTGGAAAAAAAATATACCCTGTCCTACTATTTGTCCGATTTTGCGTTCCGTCATCCCATTCTAGTCAATGGATCCATCAAAAATGCGGATGACATGCTAAAAGCATCCTCATGTCATCCAGATTTTCGGATCCGCAAAAAACAGGAACGTTTATCTGGAAAGGTAAAAATACTGACGTGTGAATGCACCCTAACACTGACATGGAAAAGTGTAGTGTATGGGGACTGTAATACCCGTCACTACCAAAGGTCACTTGGTGTGCTGTCGTCCCTCCTTATTTATTGGGAAGTGGGTATATGTCATCTTTATAAAATGTCATGTAATGTAATGCTATGTATTTCCCTGTTACTGTGAAACTTGCATGTACAGGCCTGCTAGGGGTGTCATTCCAGCTCTTAGTCACTAGGGGGAGCTAGGGAGCCCTAGTTTATATAAGGCCCAGTCAGGGAAGGGAAAGTCAGTCTAGAGTTCAGAAGTTTCTAGAGCTGGAGGAAGCTGAGAGGGACAGAGGCAAGCAAAGGAAAGCAAGAGGTACTTAAGTCTACAGAGGAGGTACTTTAATAAGAATAAAACCCAAGGATATACGCCAGAGCAGGGCATTGGACCTTGGAGAAGAATTTCTATGTCCCAGGATCAGTCAGGAATAGAGTGCAAGCTCCTGTACTGCAAGTCCTGTGTTTCACACTCTGAAGTTGCCTTGCTTAATCTGTATTGCCTGCATCGACCGTATTGCAAAATCAACTGTATGCAAAGGAACTGCGCTTCCGTAAATGTCTCTATATGAAAACTACTAAAGTTGGAGTTCTGTTTTAACATCACGTGGTTCCTCATTTATTCCTGCTATCAGCAAATGGCGTGCCACCGTTTAATTGGCACTGGCATCACGAACTTTCTATCATCACCTGCCCTTGCAGAGAGTCAGCCGTACCAGGTTAGTGTCTATTGCACTACAACACCCAGGGACATTTACAACACAACTTGAGTACGCTGCACCTCTCTTTTGGCGTCACGAACAGGATACGCACGCTTTCTAGTGCAAGAAGTGTGAACTTTGTGCCTTATACAGTTGCCCTGTGACCAAAGTGACAATTTGCCTGTTTTATTCAAGTGGACTTTGTGGACTGAAAGACATACCCAAAGTGTACCTAAAACCCCTAAAAAGCGCTGTGCAGTGTTGCGCTACCCAGAGGAAGAAAATCGCCACATTGGAGTGTGGTTTTATGGACTTTTCATCATCCTGCTTGCTGTCAGTGAATAGACAGCGGATTTTGCTAAAGATGGCCACCGGCCGCCTGGAATAAAGTTTCCCGCGCTGCTGAGGACCTTCGTGGGCGGATCCCTGCAAAGACACAGAGAATCCCGCCCCTCGTCATCATCGCACCGCCGCGGCCCTGCTCCTCCTACGTCACCGCGTTCTCAGGACGTCCGGAATCTCACGAGACTTGGCCTGCGCAAGCCCGGCGATACCGGTAAGCACCTGTAACCGGAGGGAAGGGGAGTGTTCCGGCCCCTTTAGTCGCCAGCGGCCACCTCTCAATAGACTACCATGTCAGAACCGGGAGTGCCTGAGCAGCCGGCCCCGGGAGAGCTTGCGGCTCCTAATCATCCTACAGCCCCCAGCATGATGCCCTTTACCATGCCGTACTATTTCGGGGCCCCATGGTTCCCCCGCTACAGGGGAGAGACCCATACCCTAAGGGACTTTAAAGAAAAGTTGCTGGCACTATTCCGACTGTACCCTATAAATGCCGACCAGCAAATGGAAATCCTGCTGGCGCAACTGGAGGGAGCTGCCCGCAGGGAGGTGTTATCCTGGCCTGCTACTGAGCGGAGTACTCTAGAACAGATCTTCACCCGCCTCAGAGCCACTTTTGAAACTAGGACTGCCTCAGAGATAAAGATGCACTTCTTTGGCAAGAAACAGAAGTCCGGTGAGTCCCTCCGTGACTATGCCCTATCACTTCAGGAGGCTTTAGGGGCTGTAATTCAGATAGATCCCAAAGAGGCTGATAACCGGGACCAGACCCTAAGGGAACAATTTATAACCGGGGTGTCTAGTGAGCAAACAAGGACCCAATTAAAGATGCTGTCCGCCCAGCACCCTAACAGTGCCTTTCTGGACTTTAAAGAACTGGCTATAAAAATTCTGGGGTCAGCAGTATCTACGGAGTTAAGCACCCCACCTGAGTCATCAGCCTGCAGGCCAAAACCGCTTATCACTAACCAAGCTCAGGCCGGTCAAGCTGTTCAAGCTTCAGCTACCGATACTATCGCAATGCTGACAGAGCAAGTAAATCACCTCACTAAAAGCCTAGAGAGAGTGTGCAAAAAAATAGAGGAATGGGAAAAACCCATAATGACAGAAGAAGAATTCCTGTCACCTCCTAGGCCGTTCCCACCTCCTTACCAAGAGACTCACCCCAGGGATCCTGGGAGGCGTAATAGAGATCGTAAGCGGCCCGTGTGTACATACTGCAAAAAGCTGGGACACACAGAATCCACGTGCTGGCAGTTAAACGGGCAACCCCTGAGGCTGAGGACCACCCCTCGGGAGGTAGAACACTAGGTCCAGAGGATCCAAATTGGATGCCACGGTATGTAGGATCCCATCCTAAAATCAATATAGAGATCAACGGGGTCCCCTTTGAAGCCCTATTAGATACTGGGTCTCAAGTCACTACTATTCAGCTGCCTGCATTTGAAAAGTTCTGGGACACCAACCAGTTAACCCAGCCGCCTGAATCCTGGGTGGAGATTATCGCCAGCAATGGCAAACAAGTAAAGATTCACGGATACTGGGAACCCACCCTGCAGGTGGGAGAAGTAACCTTACCACAACAGGGGGTGATAGTAGTGCAGGCCGGCGACAGAGGAGGACATCCTGTCATTCTAGGCACCAATGTCTTCAGAAACTGTTATTCAGAAATACTTGCCGTATTACACCAGACTTTGCCCACTGCGTCCTCTGCATCCAAGAGGGTGATTCAAAAGACTATTACTGTGTTAAGTGCCCAGCAGAGGTTTGCTAATGGGAAAGGAGAAATTTGTACTGCCAGGATTAGTGATATTAAGCCTGTGACTTTGCCTCCTAATTCTCAAACTCTTTTATGGTGTCGTGCTGTCCTGGGAGTCCAAGGCCGAGATTATCCAGCCCTGGTGGAACCAATCCAGATGGAGGATTACCCTTATGTGAGAGCTGCCAAGTCCCTGGTGAACGTCTCCCAAGGTAAAGTACCTGTCCGTCTGATTAACCTGAGTGATCATCCTGTGGCGCTTAGTAAGCATTGCCGTGTTGCCCAGCTTTCTCAGGTATCCTTCCAAGACATCATTCGTCTTCCAGTGACAGAAAAGCCGTCAGCTGCAGTCAGCGGATGTTCACCGGTGACCCAGCCACAAGTGCCCTGGTGGGAAGAGCTCCATGTCGGGGACGAGAATACCCCCCAACAACAACAAGAAGGGATTATACAGCTTGTCAAGGAGCATCACCAGGCCTTCAGTAAGCATGCTACTGACTATGGAGAGGTTAGTGCCGTACAACACACCATACCCACTGGCTCTCATCCTCCTATCAAGAAGAGATACAGACCTTTACCGCCTACTTCATATCAGACTGTAAAGGAAATGATCCAAGAGATGAAAGACTCTAATGTAATCCGGGACAGCCGTAGTCCGTGGGCTGCCACCCTGGTCCTTGTAAAGAAGAAGGACGGGGGTATCCGTTTCTGTGTGGATTATAGGAAAATTAATCAAATAACCCACAAAGATGCATACCCACTGCCCCGCATTGAGGAGTCACTAACTGCTTTGGGCTCCTCTGCCTATTTCTCCACGTTGGACTTGACCAGTGGCTACTGGCAAGTGCCCATGGCCCCTGCAGATAGGGAAAAGACTGCTTTCACTACTCCCATGGGCCTGTTCGAATTCAATTGTATGCCGTTCGGGCTATGTAATGCCCCAAGAACTTTCCAGAGACTAATGGAACGGTGTTTGGGTCACAAAAACTTCGAAACAGTGCTGCTGTATCTAGATGATGTCATTGTGTACTCAAAAACATATGAAGACCATCTGAAACATTTGGCAGAGGTATTTGAAATCCTGATCAAATATGGTTTGAAGGTAAAGCCATCCAAGTGTCACCTGCTCAAACCTGCAGTAAGATACCTGGGGCATGTGGTAAGCGGAGAGGGCGTGCAACCTGACCCTGATAAGTTAGCGGCTGTCCGTAATTGGCCGGTTCCTACTACCGTCAAGGAGGTGAGGAGTTTCCTTGGTTTCGCAGGCTATTATAGACGGTTTATCCCCCATTTTGCTCAAATAGCTGATCCTATCCAGGAACTCCTGAGGGGGCAACCCAAGAAAAGTCCTAGAACTCCTGTGCCCATTGAGTGGAATGAGGAAAGAGAGATAGCGTTCCAATTGCTAAAAAAGAAGCTGACAGAGCCTCCTGTGTTAGGTTATCCAGATTATAGTAAGCCTTTCCATCTTTATACTGATGCTAGCAAGCGAGGCCTGGGAGCTGTGTTAGCCCAAATCCAAGAGGGGAAAGAGAGAGTGATAGCATATGCAAGCCGCTCCCTGAAAGGAGCTGAGAAAAATGACCAGAATTATAGTTCCTTCAAACTAGAGTTCCTGGCATTAGTGTGGACGGTGACGGAAAAATTCAAGGATTATCTGGCCGCCACCCCGTTCATTGCATTCCCTGACAACAACCCTCTGGCACATCTAAATACCGCTAAATTAGGGGCCTTGGAGCAAAGATGGGCCTCTCGCCTTGCCAACTATGATTTCTCTGTAAAGTATCGTGCTGGACGTACTAATGATAACGCTGATGCTTTATCCAGGCTTCCCACAGAGACAGCTCCTGATGATGTGCGAGATGCTTGGGAAGATGTAGAGATGCCGGCTTTCTATAACAAATTTGCCCAACAGGATCAGGCTCGAGCTACCAATAACAGAGCTGCAGTTCCTTCATCCTCCAGTAGGCCTGAACCTAAAGAAGAAAGGTGGGTGAAACTACAGTCTGAAAGTAGAGTGCTGGGTGAGTTGTTGGACTTCATTACTAGTGGCAGAGCCCCTGAGAGGATTCGGCGTAAGAGTGCAGATCCTGAGCTCATCAAACTGTGGAGACAGCGCCATCAACTCTTCATACAAAAGGGCCTGTTGCTACGGAGAAGCCTAGACCCAGTGTCCAACGAGAGAGTGCACCAGATTCTCATACCCCGACGAGATGCAGGTATGGTGTTGGAGATGTACCACAATCAATCTGGTCACTTTGGGGTCCAAAAGACTGAGGCTAATATCCGCCAGCGGTTCTACTGGGTGGGCATGAGAGAAGACATGGAGAAATGGTGTCGGGAGTGTGTAGCCTGTGCCTTAAAACGCGGTGAACACCATGATCAGAGGGCACCACTGAGACCCATTGTAAGTACCCGTCCTCTTGAACTTGTTGCCATCGACCATGTGAAACTGGAGCCTAGTCGCTCAGGGTATGCTTATGCCATGACTATCATTGACCATTTCACTAAGTTTGTTGTAGCGGTGCCTGTGAGAGACCAGACAGCCAAGACTACAGCCGAACTGTTCTGGAAGCACTTCCTCCTGCCCTACGGATGCCCAGAAAAGATCCTCACCGATCAAGGACCTGCTTTTGAGTCCCATCTGTTCCATGAACTGTGCCGCTTACACAACTGTAAGAAGATCCGGACAACGGCCTACCATCCTCAAGGTAATGGATTATGTGAAAAAATGAATCAGACCTTGATAGAGATGCTGAGGGCCGTGCCTCCTGAAAACAGAGGAGATTGGCCTAATCTGTTGCCACAGCTCATGTACACGTACAATCATACCATACATTGTTCCACTGGGTATACCCCTTTTTACCTGATGTTTGGGCGCCAAGGGACATTGCCTGCTGATCATTCATTGGATATACACGTACCTGATTGCATTAACCCATTACCTAACACCGACTGGGTTGCTGAGCACCAAAGGCGATTGAATGCAGCCAAAGCCATTGTTCAGGAACGTATGGACTTTGCTAGAGACCGACAGCAGAGAGACTATGATCAGGCAACCCAGGCAGAACCCCTGACCATAGGGGCCGTGGTATGGTTAAAGAATAACCGTCGTACAAGTAAACTGGACAGTAAATGGGAACAAAGTCCCTATGTTGTCACTGCAATCCCAAATGTTGGGACTCATACTTATGAGATCACCCGGGAGGGCAAGGGATCCCAAATTGTACACCGAAACCGGTTAAAGCTCTGCCTGACACCAGAACCCAGTGCCGAAAGTTCTGGATCTGAATTCCCTGTGTCAGAGTCAGCAATACAACCCGAGGATCCTATGCAGGCTGTCAGTGATCTAAGGTATGACGCTGATCCCATGCATTGGCTTCTGACACCATGGTTGAACTTGCTGGTGCCTGCTCCGGCACCTACTGTCTCTTCACCTCCAGAAGAGCCGGTTCAAGATGCCCTGGATCCAGTTCCCCCTCTCGTGGATATTGTTGTTCCTGTTGTTCCAGTTGTTCCTGACCAAGGTCTCGCTGATGGAGACCCTTCTGTTGCTCCTGTCTCTTCTACTTCGTTGCTAAGGGAAGAGGAGACCCCTGTACTGAGAAGGTCTACCCGGATGACCAGGGGACGCGCGCCAGTCCGTTTAGGAGACTTTGACTATTCTGGTGGTGTCTCCTCCCAAGCCGTTGCTACTGGTAATACCTTGTTGGACATTTGTGCGCAAGAATGGACTCCCCCACGTGAGCCCTTGCCTGTGCTACACCCACAGGAAACCCCTGGGTAGTTCCGTTATTATACTGTTTTATCTATTTTACTGTTCTATTATGGACTTATTCATTGTCATGGACTATCCTGGTTATAATGTTACGCTGTGCCAGGTCAGTGCCCCAGTTCCATTCACTATCCTGAGAAGAAGAGAACGACGCCCCTTGTCACTACCCTTCACCTTTATCAATTGGACCTGATCTGAATGTAAATGCAGATGAATTACATATATGTATGCCTGCATGTGTCTTTTTCTGTTTCAGGTAGAGATTCCAGTTGGGCGAGCCCTGATGGAGTACGAGGTCGTACTCAGCTTAAAGCAGTGGGGTATGTAGTGTATGGGGACTGTAATACCCGTCACTACCAAAGGTCACTTGGTGTGCTGTCGTCCCTCCTTATTTATGGGGAAGTGGGTATATGTCATCTTTATAAAATGTCATGTAATGTAATGCTATGTATTTCCCTGTTACTGTGAAACTTGCATGTACAGGCCTGCTAGGGGTGTCATTCCAGCTCTTAGTCACTAGAGGGAGCTAGGGAGCCCTAGTTTATATAAGGCCCAGTCAGGGAAGGGAAAGTCAGTCTAGAGTTCAGAAGTTTCTAGAGCTGGAGGAAGCTGAGAGGGACAGAGGCAAGCAAAGGAAAGCAAGAGGTACTTAAGTCTACAGAGGAGGTACTTTAACCACCTCAGCCCCCAGTGCTTAAACACCCTGAAAGACCAGGCCACTTTTTACACTTCTGACCTACACTACTTTCACCGTTTATTGCTCGGTCATGCAACTTACCACCCAAATGAATTTTACCTCCTTTTCTTCTCACTAATAGAGCTTTCATTTGGTGGTATTTCATTGCTGCTGACATTTTTACTTTTTTTGTTATTAATAGAAATTTAACGATTTTTTTGCAAAAAAATGACATTTTTCACTTTCAGTTGTAAAATTTTGCAAAAAAAAACGAGATCCATATAGAAATTTTGCTCTAAATTCTACATGTCTTTGATAAAAAAAAAATGTTTGGGTAAAAAAAAAATGGTTTGGGTAAAAGTTATAGCGTTTACAAACTATGGTACAAAAATGTGAATTTCCGCTTTTTGAAGCAGCTCTGACTTTCTGAGCACCTGTCATGTTTCCTGAGGTTCTACAATGGCCAGACAGTACAAACACCCCACAAATGACCCCATTTCGGAAAGTACACACCCTAAGGTATTCGCTGATGGGCATAGTGAGTTCATAGAACTTTTTATTTTTTGTCACAAGTTAGCGGAAAATGATGATTATTTTTTTTTTTTTTCTTACAAAGTCTCATATTCCACTAACTTGTGACAAAAAATAAAAACTTCTATGAACTCACTATGCCCATCACGAAATACCTTGGGGTCTCTTCTTTCCAAAATGGGGTCACTTGTGGGGTAGTTATACTGCCCTGGCATTCTAGGGGCCCAAATGTGTGGTAAGGAGTTTGAAATCAAATTCTGTAAAAAATGACGAGTGAAATCCGAAAGGTGCTCTTTGGAATATGGGCCCCTTTGCCCACCTAGGCTGCAAAAAAGTGTCACACATCTGGTATCTCTGTATTCAGAAGAAGTTGAGGAATGTGTTTTGGGGTGTCTTTTTACATATACCCATGCTGGGTGAGATAAATATCTTGGTCAAATGCCAACTTTGTATAAAAAAATGGGAAAAGTTGTCTTTTGCCAAGATATTTCTCTCACCCAGCATGGGTATATGTAAAAAGACACCCCAAAACACATTCCCCACCTTCTCCTGAGTACGGCAATACCAGATGTGTGACACTTTTTTGCAGCCTAGGTGGGCAAAGGGGCCCATATTCCAAAGAGCACCTTTCGGATTTCACTCGTCATTTTTTACAGAATTTGATTTCAAACTCCTTACCACACATTTGGGCCCCTAGAATGCCAGGGCAGTATAACTACCCCACAAGTGACCCCATTTTGGAAAGAAGACACCCCAAGGTATTTCGTGAGGGGCATGGCAAGTTCCTAGAATTTTTTATTTTTTGTCACAAGTTAGTGGAAAATGATGATTTTTTTTTTTTCATACAAAGTCTCATATTCCACTAACTTGTGACAAAAAATAAAAACTTCCATGAACTCACTATGCCCATCAGCGAATACCTTGGGGTCTCTTCTTTCCAAAATGGGGTCACTTGTGGGGTAGTTATACTGCCCTGGCATTCTAGGGGCCCAAATGTGTGGTAAGGAGTTTGAAATCAAATTCTGTAAAAAATGACCTGTGAAATCCGAAAGGTGCTCTTTGGAATATGGGCCCCTTTGCCCACCTAGGCTGCAAAAAAGTGTCACACATCTGGTATCTCTGTATTCAGGAGAAGTTGAGGAATGTGTTTTGGGGTGTCATTTTACATATACCTATGCTGGGTGAGATAAATATCTTGGTCAAATGCCAACTTTGTATAAAAAAATGGGAAAAGTTGTCTTTTGCCAAGATATTTCTCTCACCCAGCAGGGGTATATGTAAAATGACACCCCAAAACACATTCCCCACCTTCTCCTGAGTACGGAGATACCAGATTTGTGACACTTTTTTGCAGGCTAGGTGGGCAAAGGGGCCCATATTCCAAAGAGCACCTTTCGGATTTCACAGGTCATTTTTTACAGAATTTGATTTCAAACTCCTTACCACACATTTGGGCCCCTAGAATGCCAGGGCAGTATAACTACCCCACAAGTGACCCCATTTTGGAAAGAAGACACCCCAAGGTATTCGCTGATGGGCATAGTGAGTTCATGGAAGTTTTTATTTTTTGTCACAAGTTAGTGGAATATGAGACTTTGTATGAAAAAAAAAAAAAAAAATCTGCATTTTCCACTAACTTGTGACAAAAAATAAAAAATTCTAGGAACTCGCCATGCCCCTCACGGAATACCTTGGGGTGTCTTCTTTCCAAAATGGGGTCACTTGTGGGGTAGTTATACTGCCCTGGCATTTTCCAGGGGCCCTAATGTGTGGTAAGTAGGTAAATGACCTGTGAAATCCTAAAGGTGCTCTTTGGAATATGGGCCCCTTTGCCCACCTAGGCTGCAAAAAAGTGTCACACATGTGGTATCGCCGTATTCAAGAGAAGTTGGGGAATGTGTTTTGGGGTGTCATTTTACATATACCCTTGCTGGGTGAGAGAAATATCTTGGCAAAAGACAACTTTTCCCATTTTTTTATACAAAGTTGGCATTTGACCAAGATATTTCTCTCACCCAGCATGGGTATATGTAAAATGACACCCCAAAACACATTCCCCAACTTCTCCTGAGTACGGCGATACCAGATGTGTGACACTTTTTTGCAGCCTAGATGCGCAAAGGTGCCCAAATTCCTTTTAGGAGGGCATTTTTAGACATTTGGATACCAGACTTCTTCTCACGCTTTGGGGCCCCTAGAATGCCAGGGCAGTATAAATACCCCACATGTGACCCCATTTTGGAAAGAAGACACCCCAAGGTATTCAATGAGGGGCATGGCGAGTTCATAGAAAAAAAAATTTTTGGGCACAAGTTAGCGGAAATTGATATTTTTAATTTTTTTCTCACAAAGTCTCCCGTTCCGCTAACTTGGGACAAAAATTTCAATCTTTCATGGACTCAATATGCCCCTCACGGAATACCTGGGGGTGTCTTCTTTCCGAAATGGGGTCACATGTGGGGTATTTATACTGCCCTGGCATTCTAGGGGCCCTAAAGCGTGAGAAGAAATCTGGAATATAAATGTCTAAAAAATTTTACGCATTTGGATTCCGTGAGGGGTATGGTGAGTTCATGTGAGATTTTATTTTTTGACACAAGTTAGTGGAATATGAGACTTTGTAAGAAAAAAAAAAAATAATTCCGCTAACTTGGGCCAAAAAAATGTCTGAATGGAGCCTTACAGAGGGGTGATCAATGACAGGGGGGGTGATCAATGACAGGGGGGGTGATCAATGACAGGGGGTTGATCAATGACAGGGGGGTGATCAGGGAGTCTATATGGGGTGATCACCACAGTCATTGATCATGCCCCTGTAAGGCTTCATTCAGACGTCCGTATGCGTTTTGCGGATCCGATCCATCTATCAGTGCATCCGTAAAAATCATGCGGACATCTGAATGGAGCTTTACAGGGGGTTGATCAATGACAGGGGGGTGATCAGGGAGTCTATATGGGGTGATCACCACAGTCATTGATCATGCCCCTGTAAGGCTTCATTCAGACGTCCGTATGCGTTTTGCGGATCCGATCCATCTATCAGTGCATCCGTAAAAATCATGCGGACATCTGAATGGAGCTTTACAGGGGGTTGATCAATGACAGGGGGGTGATCAGGGAGTCTATATGGGGTGATCAGGGAGTCTATATGGGGTGATCACCACAGTCATTGATCATGCCCCTGTAAGGCTTCATTCAGACGTCCGGATGCGTTTTGCGGATCCGATCCATCTATCAGTGGATCCGTAAAAATCATGCGGACGTCTGAATGGAGCTTTACAGGGGGGTAATCAATGACAGGGGGGTAATCAATGACAGGGGGGTGATCAGGGAGTCTATATGGGGTGATCACCACAGTCATTGATCACGCCCCTGTAAGGCTTCATTCAGACGTCCGCATGCGTTTTGCGGATCCGATCCATCTATCAGTGCATCCGTAAAAATCATGCGGACATCTGAATGGAGCTTTACAGGGGGGTAATCAATGACAGGGGGGTGATCACCACAGTCATTGATCATGCCCCTGTAAGGCTTCATTCAGACGTCCGGATGCGTTTTGCGGATCGGATCCATCTATCAGTGCATCCGTAAAAATCATGCGGACATCTGAATGGAGCTTTACAGGGGGGTGATCAGGGAGTCTATATGGGGTGATCACCACAGTCATTGATCATGCCCCTGTAAGGCTTCATTCAGACGTCCGTGTGCGTTTTGCGGATCGGATCCATCTATCAGTGCATCCGTAAAAATCATGCGGACGTCTGAATGGAGCTTTACAGGGGGGTAATCAATGACAGGGGGGTGATCAGGGAGTCTATATGGGGTGATAACCACAGTCATTGATCACGCCCCTGTAAGGCTTTATTCAGACGTCCGGATGCGTTTTGCGGATCCGATCCATCTATCAGTGGATCCGTAAAAATCATGCGGACGTCTGAATGGAGCTTTACAGGGGGTTGATCAATGACAGGGGGGTGATCAGGGAGTCTATATGGGGTGATCAGGGGCTAATAAGGGGTTAATAAGTGATGGGGGGGGGGTGTAGTGTAGTGTAGTGGTGCTTGGTGGGACTTTACTGAGCTACCTGTGTCCTCTGGTGGTCGATCCAAACAAAGGGGACCACCAGAGGACCAGGTAGCAGGTATATTAGACGCTGTTATCAAAACAGCGTCTAATATACCTGTTAGGGGTTAAAAAAAAACACATCTCCAGCCTGCCAGCGAACGATCGCCGCTGGCAGGCTGGAGATCAACTCTCTTACCTTCCGTTCCTGTGAGCGCGCGCGCGCCTGTGTGCGCGCGTTCACAGGAAGTCTCGGCTCGCGCGAGATGACGCATATATGCGTGACTCTGCGCAGGGCTGCCACCTCCGGAACGCGATCCTGCGTTAGGCGGTCCGGAGGTGGTTAATAAGAATAAAACCCAAGGATATACGCCAGAGCAGGGCATTGGACCTTGGAGAAGAATTTCTATGTCCCAGGATCAGTCAGAAATAGAGTGCAAGCTCCTGTACTGCAAGTCCTGTGTTTCACACTCTGAAGTTGCCTTGCTTAATCTGTATTGCCTGCATCGACCGTATTGCAAAATCAACTGTATGCAAAGGAACTGCGCTTCCGTAAATGTCTCTATATGAAAACTACTAAAGTTGGAGTTCTGTTTTAACATCACGTGGTTCCTCATTTATTCCTGCTATCAGCAAACGGCGTGCCACCGTTTAATTGGCACTGGCGTCACGAACTTTCTATCATCACCTGCCCTTGCAGAGAGTCAGCCGTACCAGGTTAGTGTCTATTGCACTACAACACCCAGGGACATTTACAACACAACTTGAGTACGCTGCAAAAGGACCTAGGAATTTTAGTGAACAGCAAACTAAGCTGTAAAAACCAGTGTCCGGCAGCTGCTGCCAAGGCCAATAAGATAATGGGTTGCATCAAAAGGAGCATAGATGCCCGTGATGAGAACATAATCCTACCACTTTACAAATCACTAGTCTGAAGTTTAATAATATTACAGGCTATAGCTACTAGAGAGGGGTCGTTGATCCAGGGGGTTATTCTGATTGCCTGATTGGAGCCGGAAAGGATTTTTTTCCCCCCTTAAGTGGCAGGATAATAGACCAAATTGGATGGACAGATTTCTTTTTTTGGCCTTATATTCTACACTGCTCAAAAAAATAAAGGGAACACTTAAACAACACAATGTAACTCCAAGTCAATCACACTTCTGTGAAATCAAACTGTCCACTTAGAAATCAACACTAAGTGACAATCAATTTCACATGCTGTTGTGCAAATGGGATAGACAACAGGTGGAAATTATAGGCAATTAGCAAGACACCCCCAATAAAGGAGTGGTTCTGCAGGTGGTGACCACAGATCACTTCTCAGTTCCTATGCTTCCTGGCTGATGTTTTCGTCACTTTTGAATGCTGGCGGTGCTTTCACTCTAGTGGTAGCATGAGACGGAGTTTACAACCCACACAAGTGGCTCAGGTAGTGCAGCTTATCCAGGATGGCACATCAATGCGAGCTGTGTCAAGAAGGTTTGCTGTGTCTGTCAGCGTAGTGTCCAGAGCATGGAGGCGCTACCAGGAGACAGGCCAGTACATCAGGAGACGTGGAGGAGGCCGTAGGAGGGCAACAACCCAGCAGCAGGACCGCTACCTCCGCCTTTGTGCAAGGAGGAACAGGAGTAGCACTGCCAGAGCCCTGCAAAATGACCTCCAGCAGGCCACAAATGTGCATGTGTCTGCTCAAACGGTCAGAAACAGACTCCATGAGGGCCCGACGTTCACAGGTGGGGGTTGTGCTTACAGCCCAACACCGTGCAGGACGTTTGGCATTTTCCAGAGAACACCAATATTGGCAAATTCGCCACTGGCGCCCTGTGCTCTTCACAGATGAAAGCAGGTTCACACTGAGCATATGTGACAGACGTGACAGAGTCTTGAGACGCCGTGGAGAACGTTCTGCTGCCTGCAACATCCTCCAGCATGACCAGTTTGGCATTGGGTCAGTAATGGTGTAGGGTGGCATTTCTTTGGAGGGCCGCACAGCCCTCCATGTACTCGCCAGAGGTAGCCTGACTGCCATTAGGTACCGAGATGAGATCCTCAGACCCCTTATGAGACCATATGCTGGTGCGGTTGGCCCTGGGTTCCTCCTAATGCAAGACAATGCTAGACCTCATGTGGCTGGAGTGTGTCAGCAGTTCCTGCAAGACGAAGGCATTGATGCTATGGACTGGCCCGCCCGTTCCCCAGACCTGAATCCAATTGAGCACATCTGGGACATCATGTCTCGCTCTATCCACCAACGTCACGTTGCACCACAGACTGTCCAGGAGTTGGCAGATGCTTTAGTCCAGGTCTGGGAAGAGATCCCTCAGGAGACCGTCCGCCACCTCATCAGGAGCATGCACAGGCGTTGTAGGGAGGTCATACAGGCACGTGGAGGCCACACACACTACTGAGCCTCATTTTGACTTGTTTTGAGGACATTACATCAAAGTTGGATCAGCCTGTAGTGTGCTTTTCCACTTTAATTTTGAGGGTGACTCCAAATCCAGACCTCCATGGGTTCAAAAATTTGATTTCCATTTTTTAATTTTTGTGTGATTTTGTTGTCAGCACATTCAACTATGTAAAGAACAAAGTATTTCAGAAGAATATTTAATTAACTCAGATCTAGGATGTGTTATTTTTGTGTTCCCTTTATTTTTTTGAGCAGTGTATGTTACTATGTTACTTTATTGAATGCTGGACAGTTCTATTTTCCCACTGGATTTGATGATGCCGTCTCATTGCTGCAATAGAGCTCTGTTGCCAATGCTTGTGTTTGAATGTCAATGACATTTTAATCCTGCAGATCAGTTTTGTGCGTTGGCCTTGTGGAGAAAAACAGCCATACATGAGTCGCTCGCACAGAGCTAGCGGCAGCCAAACTTGTTTTCAGTGGCATCATCAGTTCCCAAGCTCATCAAAATAGAAGTAGATCTGGCTCTGGCCATACATTGCCTCCATTTTTTATTGCAGCCACGCCATCACCCTTCTCCTCTGATGCCGCCTCCTCCTCAGCACACAGATCCCGCTCCCATGTCCTGTCCAACACAAAATCATCATCGTAGTCCTAACCTTCATCCTCATTAGAAGAGCGCAATTAAGAGACAAAGATGATGCAAGTGAAAAGCTTCTCTGGAGCCGCATGGAGGAGAGCAGGAGGAATGCTGTGACTCTTGGCTCATTGTCAGACTCAGAGGTGAAAATTGACATCAGCCTGAGGAGTGAGCCATCCAATCCACAATCTCATCCTCTTTCTCCTCTATAATATTCTGGCGCCTACTAGAAGCAAAGAGAGAACTGTGGTCTGCTGCTACTACTACTAGCCGGGCGACTGGTGCTGCTAATACTGTTTGTACTACTACAGCCACCCACATTCTGAATCATAGATGATGAGGCACGGGTAGTGGAAGTGCTCATTAGTACAGAAGGCCCAGGGAGTGGGAAGTATGGTGCTAAGTATTACATACCGCACCCTGGTCCTCTTCTCCCGGCGTCAGCACTGCATTCTGTTCTGACACAGGTTTCAGGATACAGTGTGCGGCACGCAATATGACCTGACACTGACATCAGGACACAGTGCAGCGCCAGTGCCCGGATACAGTGCTGAACTAAGAGCGATGGTACCTGCAGGAGGAGAGGTGAGGTTTCTTTTGTCTGGTCTGAGGTCTGCATTTAAGGGACCAAGAGGTGAGCTGGGAGATATAGGTGTGACAGGGGTCTGCATTAGTCAGGGATCTGATATACGGTCTGTATAAATTTGGGTCTTCATTTAGGGTCTGTATAAATTTGGCTTCTGATCTGGAGAAATTTTGATGCCAATTTGGGGTCTGTATAAGTATGGGATGTGTAATAATTTTGGGGTCTGATTTGCAGTCTGTATTATTTTGGGGTCTGTATTATTTTAGGATCTGTTTGGAGGTATGTGTAACAGCGACCGCTGTGTGACGCTGTTCCCCTGCTTACCACCGCAGCTCCAGGCACCGTGCTCACCGGTGATCCCGGCCAGTGCTTCCCAGTCACCACCGCAATCGTCGGCCTAGTCTGTGTAGGTGCTGTTGCACTGGGATCCGCTCCACAGCTTCCATTTAACCTGGACACTGCTTGTACTCGGCTGGTGATGTGGCAGTACGCATCATTCCCTGGGCGGGGCTGAGTCATGTCAGGTGATCTCACTGACCAACCCTGACTCTCCTGCACATATTTAAGTGGCTCAGCCCTCTTCCTAGATGCCTCAGTGTCAGGTCTTTGTGTTTGTTAAAGGGACCCTGTCACCAGTTTTATGGTGTCCTAACTAAGGGCAACATAAATAAGTGACTGATTCTCTTAGCACAATGCTGGGTCACTCTCTTTTTTTTAAAATCAGATAATTTTTATTTGGTTTTTCAAAAAATCACAAAAAAAACCAAAGGAAGACAGTCTGTACAGCATACATGCAACAGTAGATGACAAAAATACCATAGCATTACACGATCGGACAGATATGGGTCACTCTCTTTAATTGACCCAGTCAATCTGCCAACAACTTGTATTGAAAAGCTCCAGCTGATAATGATGAGTCCTGAATATTCATGAGCTCCTGACTCTCCCCACCCACCTGCTGCTGATTGACAGTTATTTTCCATATGAATCAGCAGCAGGTGGGCAGGGGAGTGGCTATAGCTCTGAATTAAATATACGCTGGACTCAATGACATCACACCGGACTCCAATCAGCTCATTAGCATGCGGCATCTTTGTGTGTATATTATGAGGTAACCATCTGTCACACCAGTAAGTGAATACATCTAAGGTACTTTTTAGTAGTTAATGATTGTATATAATTAGTTAGATTATAATCAAATATCCACATGACAGGTTCCCTTTAAAGAGCCGGATAACCACTTGTGTTCCTGACTCTGCTAATCGTCTCATCCTTGCCTGCTTGCATCGCCTCTCCTGTTGCTGACCTGGATTGTCTGACCTTGTTCCTGTGCTGCCTGCCTTGACCCTCTGCTTGTCCTGACTACGCCTCCGCCTCATCTTCCGGGTTCCTGTCTTGTTTCTCCTGGTGTCGACCCTGCCTGTCCACTACGTCTATACTGTCAGTACCTTCGCAGGTACTTCCTGGTCCACCCGGACCAGCTGCTACTGCCTCTGGGACTGCCCTGGAGTAGTACCTGACAGCTACCCTAACGGCAAAGTCTATCCCCACCATCAGGGGCTCTAGTGAAGTCCAGGTAGCTGCATAGCCTCACCCCTCCAGGGTACAGCCAGTCGGTAGCACAGTGGTTCATATCCGCTGATCTATGACATTATGTATTAGTTTTGGGGTTGCCCTATCATGTAAAAAAAAAATATTTTTAAATTGATTATATACTATACTGCAGATACAAATAGTCCTCCAGACAATACTAGTACCACACAGACAGTGCCCCATTCAATAATTATTGCCCCACAAAGTGCCCTCAAAAATAATTGCACCCAGCAGATAGTTCCCCTGACAGTAATAGTGCAGTAACCATAGTATCTCCCAAAAATAGTGTGCCAGGGTGCGCCTCATAGTAATAGTGCTCACAAAAGTCCCACCAATAATATTAATTCTCTCCCACATTGCCCTTTGTAGTAATAGTGTCCCAAAAGTAAATGTCCACCATTGTGCTCCAGAAGTAATAATGTCCCCATAGTGCCCATACTAGTAATCATGTTCCCCATGGTCCCCCAGCAGTAATAAAGCACACCAAAATGCCCGCCTATAAAGTCCCTAGTAGTACTAACACCCCCTATTGTGCTCCAGTAGTAATAAAGCACTCCATAGTGGCCTTCAGTAGTTTTAAAGCCCACCATAAAGCCCCAGTAGTATTAAAGCGCCCAGTGTGCTTCAGTAGTAAATATGCCCCCAGTAGAGCTAATGCCCCCCAGCAGTAATGACAGCCACGACAGTATGCCACAGAAATAATAATGTCTGCCTATAGTGCCCCAGTTGTAATAAAGCCCCCATAATGTGTGCCAGTAGAAAAAATGCCCTCCTATAGTGTATATAGTATAGTATAAGGTTGCACGGGGTACTGAAGTACATTTACTTTTTCGATAGTTTGGTGCCTGATTCGATACCGGGATTGTCATTTTTTCGCTATTGTGCAGCTTAGAATCAGTCACTATCAGTGAACATGGTGCGCGCAAAGCTCAGCGCACACCATGTTCTCATAAGCAGCTGCACAGTGGAGAAGAAGGGAGAACGTCCCTCCCTCCTCACTGTGACGTGGTCAGCCACGGCCACCAATAAAGTAACTGGGTGGCCCGATGGGGGAGAGCCAGGTAGAGAGGGAGGGGGACGAATAGGAGGGCAGGAGAGAGATAAACTCACCTTGGTCCTCAATGTTGATAAGTAGAATTTTATTTGGACGGTTGCCAAATTTCCAAAAAAGATTCTATTCAAATGTATTTGTGATGAATCGCGTTAAAAACCAGCTATTTCCCAGCAGCAGAGAGCCTGTGTATTGGTGTAGAACACTGTGCATTGCAGAAAGATGCATAGGGAGTCCGCTGTGGTAGTAAAACAGTACTGTCACGGACGTTCCCGTGACAGGTGGCAGGAGATCACTGGCAACACGTAGTTTGATCGGACATGTTTTCCTTTTGGATCAAATGATGTCTGTGTTGTTTACAGTGCTTGCCACACTTTCTTTCCCCAGGTGTGGCTATTAGGGTCATTTGACCTTCTCTGTTTATAGTTGCTTCTCCCACAATGCTGTGTGGTTTATAGCTTCTGTTTGGACCTTTGGATAGATTGTGGTTGGATCTCGGCTGAGTTCCTGGTGCTTCCTTTGCTCCTTTGAAGTTAAGTCTTTCCTTTCCCTTTTGTATTTTGTTCTGGTTCTGTGTGTTGCTTTTCCCTATTGTTTGAATTAGGCCTGAAGTAGACTCCTGTTCATCTTTCCTTTTGAAGGAACAGGTAGTCTCATCCCTGCCATTAGTACCAGGGTCCTAATGGGGCTAGATAGGACTCTAGGTATTGAACTCACCTACCTTTGGGGTCTGTTCATACTGGTTGTCAGTCAGGATTTTGGTTAGGGTTTTCACTAGGAGGTGTCCATCTTCCTTGCCTAGTTCTCAAGCCTGATTCCCTGTTCCTCCCCCCTTCACTCCTATGCTCGGTGTGGTGTTTCCCTCCCACACCGAAGCGTGACAAGTACTGTGAGTCAGTATGACACGCAGATGACAGGCGTCACTCTTAGAATCATGAACCTAAACTTCCATGTGCCAATCATGTTCCGCACATAATGGGCAATCGATATTTTGCACACAAAAAAATCCCTACAAAAAATACACATTAACCTCATGTTGTGTATTTTTTGTGTTCTGTGCTGCATCGAATGGTATAGAGTATTGCAATACTTTTACTTGGTATCAAACTCTAGTCTGCAGTAGTACTAATTGCCCCCTTATAGTTCTGCTAGTAGAAAAAAAAAATGTCACCTTATATATACTGACATACAGTACAGACCAAAAGTTTGGACACACCTTCTCATTCAAAGAGTTTTCTTTATTTTCATGACTATGAAAATTGTAGATTCACACTGAAGGCATCAAAACTATGAATTAACACATGTGGAATTATATACATAACAAACAAGTGTGAAACAACTGAAAATATGTCATATTCTAGGTTCTTCAAAGTAGCCACCTTTTGCTTTGATTACTGCTTTGCACACTCTTGGCATTCTCTTGATGAGCTTCTAGAGGTAGTCCCCTGAAATGGTTTTCACTTCACAGGTGTGCCCTATCAGGTTTAATAAGTGGGATTTCTTGCCTTATAAATGGGGTTGGGACCATCAGTTGCGTTGAGGAGAAGTCAGGTGGATACACAGCTGATAGTCCTACTGAATAGACTGTTAGAATTTGTATTATGGCAAGAAAAAAGCAGCTAAGTAAAGAAAAACGAGTGGCCATCATTACTTTAAGAAATGAAGGTCAGTCAGTCAGCCGAAAAATTGGGAAAACTTTGAAAGTAAGGGCTATTTGACCATGAAGGAGAGTGATGGGGTGCTGCGCCAGATGACCTGGCCTCCACAGTCACCGGACCTGAACCCAATCGAGATGGTTTGGGGTGAGCTGGACCTCAGAGTGAAGGCAAAAGGGCCAAAAAGTGCTAAGCATCTCTGGGAACTCCTTCAAGACTGTTGGTAGACCATTTCAGGGGACTACCTCTTGAAGCTCATCAAGAGAATGCCAAGAGTGTGCAAAGCAGTAATCAAAGCAAAAGGTGGCTACTTTGAAGAACCTAGAATATGACATATTTTCAGTTGTTTCACACTTGTTTGTTATGTATATAATTCCACATGTGTTAATTCATAGTTTTGATGCCTTCATAGTCATGAAAATAAAGAAAACTCTTTGAATGAGAAGGTGTGTCCAAACTTTTGGTCTGTACTGTATATTTTGGTAATTAACCGGGCAGCACGATGGCTCGGTGGTTAGCACTGGTGTCTTGCAGCGCTGGGGTCCTAGGTTCGAATCCGACCAAGGACAACATCTGCATGGAGTTTGTATGTTATCCCCGTGTTTGCGTGGGTTTCCTCCGGTTTCCTCCCACACCCCAAAGACTGATAGGGACCTTAGATTGTGAGCCCCATTGGGGAAAGCAGGATGCTAATGGCTGTAACGGGCTGCGGAATATAGTAGTGCAATGTAAAATAAATAAATAAATTAACTGACACTGCGCTGAACGGCTTAACCCCTTTCTGACACAGAGATTTTTCATTTTTCACTCCCTGCCTTCCTGGAGCCATAACTTCTTTATTTTTTGTTCACAGAGCCATATGAGGGTTTGTTTTTTATGGAACAAGTTGTACTTTCTAGTGGCACTATTTAATATTGTATATGATTTAGTGAGAAGCTAGAAAAAAACTAATTATGGAAGCACTAATTAGTACAGGAGGACCAGGGAGTGGTGAATACAGCTCTCCCCGTGCTAGCTCTGTACTCCCTGCTCCTTGGTCTTCTTCTGCAGGCTCTGCGCGCTGTGCTGTGACCTGCGCACAGTGTGAGGATGTCGGCGTACTTTGTGACCTCACGCTGTGCAACGTCGGGTCACAGCACAGCAGGAAGAGCACTGAATCTCAGGGAGGGTCCGGAACAGGAGAGGCGAGTTAATTTTTATTTATTTTTTTGTCTGATCTGAGGACTGATTAACTTGGAGGTTTTATTAACATGGCGGTCTTTTTGAGGTCTGAATGGGTGTGTTAGTAACATGGTGTCTGATCTGATGCCTGATTGGGGGTCTTATAAACATTGGGGGTCTAAGTTGAGGTCTGATAAAAATATTATTACTCTTGTTTACCGTCTCATAGGTCGAATAATACTGTACACAGTTTTTTTTATACTGAAAAAAAAATACCTCTCTTTTCATCTCCATATTCTGACCCCCATAACATTTTCAGTTATGTCTATTGAGCTGTGTAAGAGCTAATTTTTTGCGGGCCGATCTGTAGTTTTTATTGATACCATTTTGTGGTGTTTTTTTTCCATTACACCATTCGCCGTAAGGGATCAATATTTTTAGGTTTAAATAGTAGAGATGTTATCGGATGCAATGATGTCTATATTTTAGATTTTTTTCGTTTTATTTCAATTTCGGGTAAATTAAAAAACCCCAACTTTTTTTTACTTTTTTTTTGGCGCCCAACATGCAATTAATAGATTGCCTTTTATATTAAGTATTGATTATTTACTTTGTTTTTAATTTGGGGTAAAGGGGGGCAATTTAAATTTAGATAAATTTAAAAAAACTTTTTTTTACTTTGCATGTTGGGGGCCAAAAAAAATCATTAGATTGCCTTTTATATTAAGTATTGGAATTTTAGCCATTACAGAATATAAAGATCAGTATATTTCAATACATGCTGCCACCTGCATTGGAATATACAAGTAATAGTCCTAAAAGCCTTCTACAGCTTCTGGCCTATTACTGCTATGGGACGCCTTCCCTGATTTCAGACAGGATAGTATTCCTGCCCAGAAAGCGCGTGCTTCTGGGTTTTTTACCCCTCAGATGCCGCGGTCACATTTGAACACAGCATCTGAGGGGATTAATGTCTGTGAACGGCATTATCGCTGATCACAGACATTAGCCCCGTATGTCTGCTGTATGGAACTGCAAGCACCTGGCGGCTAAGGTGCTTGTTCCGGAGCAGACACCATCTTTAGAGACCCGACATCCTCTTTACATGTATGGATGTCAGGAAAGGGTTAAAAGGGGGCAGTTTGAGGGCCATATTTCAGCTGACAAGTTCCATTTAATTACAATTAATACAATCTTTTATGACACCAGAAACCATTTGCAAACAATAACATGAAATGCAGAGTACAGTATACTCCACTGCTGCTGGGGGAGGTCAGTAGAAAGCTCCATTACATCAGTCTATAGAGGATTTGTAGAAACCTCAGCTTCACCTACCTGATGATCCGGGCAGTCCTGGGAATACTGAGGACTGGGACATCTCTCTGGTGGATTTCTCTGACTGGATCCATCTATAGGAAAAACACACGGTGACTGAATACATTGTCTATATCCAATGATGAGTGAATCTGTGATGGTGGCCGGTCCGTGGCTGCTGACATCTCATTGTTCCTTGAAGGCCATTAGAGCGTTTACCCAACTCCCTGCTCCGGTGGTCCATACCTGTTGACATTTCATTGTTCTATCCACAGCGTGCTGATCTGTGGCCAGCTCTTGGCCTGCAGTGGCTTTGTCCGCCTGTAGGGCATGTGCTTCTTCTGGTTCTTAAAGGGCCAGCATGTGTGGCCCTAATCTGTCCATTCTATGGCTAGCCTCCCTGGGATATTTAAGGCACCCTCCCCTGTGGAATGGTGCCCGAGTAAGAGGTTCTAGTTGCTGGTCTCCTACCAAGGAGATCCACTCTTGAGTTCAGTTGCACATTTAGACTGCTTTCAGACGAGCGAGTGTGACACTGCGGACTCAGAGCAATCTAGCTGCTCCTTTAGCAGTAGCCCCAGCCAAATCTGTGGCACAGCACATCTACATCCGCACTCTGATTCAAAACTGTTCTCCCCTCTACAGTCATGGAAGGGCTCCTCTTACCTGGTGATGTGAGAGACTGGTGATTCTCCATCATGACGTCCTTGTACAGATCCCTGTGTTCTTCTAAATACTCCCACTCCTCCATGGAGAAATAGACAGCGACATCCTGACACCTTATAGGAACCTGACAACACAAGGACACAGTCATTACCAGACCCCTCCCTTGGCGTTATTGTATAATGTCCCAGCATTCCCAGCAGCGCTCACCTCTCCGCTCAGCAGCTCAGTGATCCTGGTGGTAAGTTCTAGGATCTTCTGCTCATGTATCAGGGAATGAGGTGGAGGCTCGGTGATGGGGCTCTGGGTCCTGCTCCGTCCTCCTGACACACGGGGTGTCACACACTCACCAGACGACTTCTTCACTACTGTGTAATCCTGTGTATGGGGAGACGCCGATCATTACAGAGATTCTAAGAATCCTTCACCTTTCCAGTCATTTCCCTGTTTTATTACTAGAGGTAAGAGTGATGTCATGTGAGACTCTCACCTCTCCAGTTATTAAGGAGATGATCTCCAGGGTGAGGTCTAGTATCCTTGCAGTCATGTGGACTCTGTCCTTCTCCATCCTTGGTGGGTCCTTGATGGAAAGGACTATTGACTCTAAAAAGAAGAGAGTCCTGAACCTAAGAAACCCGAGGGAAAGAAAGAGGCTTGTGAGCAAAATCACATCTTACATGAACTAAGGTGTTTCACAAATTAGGAATGACAAAAGTCTACCAATATTGTACAACGGAGATGACTTGGCTATTGAGGTGTCTTATACATACCAGACTGGTGATCATAATAAATCAGTTAGCCGGCCTCCTGCTATACAGTGAATACAGTGTTACACAGGATACACATCGCAGTCTACCACATACAGCAGACAGTTCTCATCTTATTTTTACTGTAAATGTCTTTATTAATGGGATGACTGATAGGAAGTTCACAGAAATTTGATTTGACATGCTTTCTGCAGCCTTTGAGAATTTGAAAGTTTTCCAATGTAATGACCCACATTTGGTCTCAGGACTGTGTTTAAAGTGTACCTGAGTCTTCAAAAAAGGTTTGCATAATGGCAGTGCGTCTTTGTACAGTCTGTGAAGGAACTGTTATGTTTGGGCTTACCTTAAGTTTATTTCAGCCATATTATCTTGTTTCAGCTGCACAGCTAGATGCATTTCAATCAGAAGCAGGGGGTGTCTCCCTTCTACAGGTAATGTATGCAGTGACCTCCGTTCCCTTACTTTCCACTATGTTTTTTTCTAAGGATCTCAGAAAGCTGATAAAGAGGGATAAATCACACTTACAGAAAGGCAGGAGGCTCCTGTGATCTTCAGAAGCTTTGTAGAAGCAGTTATTTTATCAGGGTCAGGATCTCAGCTAGCTCTGACACCCCCCCCACTTCCTCTCATCCATCTTCTGGGTCTGGGTAATGTTTCTGTATAATGACTCCTAATTTCTTTGATTGTATTTCGGTCACTGGGATTTAATGTGAAATAACTGGATTAATAACTAGTATATTCCAGGGATTCATTCAGACCCTGCGGTGTCAGGGAGATAAACCTGAAGATCCAATCCATCTCTTTTCTACAGAGGCGCTGATAAGATTGTGGCACCCACTCAACTGGAGTCAGACAAAGATGTGTTGGGTCCTCAAGACTCTTGCCTCCTTCCAGAAGATCTGGTATCCTTGGGCAAAATTCAGAGACTGTCACGGCCATGCCCATGACCGTGACTTCTTTACCGCATGCAGTTGCCTGCGGTTTTGTATGGGTGTTCAACCACGGGTGAGGGCCGCTTGTCTGTGGCCTCACTTGTGGTTGCCGCGGGCAACCAGTGTTGTATTTAGCAGCAGAGCAGCCTGAGCGTGCTAGGCAGCTTGCTGCCCTGGCATGCGGTCTCATCTGACTTTCTTTATGTTAGGTGTGTGTGTTGTGTGCTCGGTGTATTATGTATTGTGTGCACTTCCCATTTATGTGTCTTTCCCTTCTGTGGTACTGGAAGGGTTAACTTCCTTCCCAGTGTGTGTGTGATGTCACTGGGTGTGTCCAACCCTTGGGTGTGGCCACTTGGGCCTATATAGACCCTCTCTTTAGCAGGGCTCAGTAGGTTGCTTCAGTCTTGCTAGCTGGAGCAGCCTCCTGTGTTTTCCATCCGCCTGTGAGAGCCACCACTGTGGTCATAGTTTATGTTTTCCTGTACTATTTAGTGCTGCCATGTATCTGGGTTCCGGTGTGTGGATGAGTTTGTGCTGACGTCTGTCTGCTATTTGTGGACTTCAGCTTTCCTGCACACGGATCCAGTCAGCAGGGCTGTGGCAGGTGGCTGGAACTAGTGCAGCACCTGCCATATACATAGGCTGTTTATGTTTCCCCTTTTCCAGCAGCTTGGCCGTTGAGACTCCTGCTCCTCCGTGCTTAGGAGGAGTGGGTTGTCTTACTCAGCTCCTAGCTTAGGGCCATCTTGAGGGCTAGCAGGGACTTCTAGGTTCCGGAGCATGAGCCCTCCTACCATCAAGGTTGGCTCATGTAGCTAGGAGTCAGGGTCAGGTTAGGGATGCGTTTAGGAGGTGACCTGCTCCCTAATCCTGTCTTCTTGGTCAAGCAGCCATAACATCACCTGGCTTTTTTTTTTGTAAAGTACAATCCAAGTAAATCCATCTGTTAGATTCTGTGGGGACAAATAATTATTTTTTTTGCTAAAAAAGAAAATTTTTCGCCCTGCACTGCATTTGTGGTAGTGAAAGAAAATCAGTTAAATCCATCTGTTTAATTGTGGTTGAAAAAAATAATATATTTTTTTCCATAAAGTACCTTTGCTGCATTTGTGACAGTCCAATACAAGCTTAAAATACTGCTGTTATATTCTAATATAAAAAAACACCCATTTTGTGCAAAATACTAGATTTCCGGCCTTTAGTGCATTTGTGACAGCAAATACAAGCTTTAAATACTGCTGTTATATTCTGGTTTTAAAAAAAAAACACCCATTTTGTGCAAGACACTAGATTTGCGGCCTTTGCTGCATTTGTGACAGTCCAATACAAGCGTTAAATACCGCTGTTATATTCTGGTATATATATATTCTGGTATTAAAAAAAACACCCATTTTGTGCAAGATACTACATTTTGGGCCTTTGCTGCATTTGTGACAGTCCAATACAAGAGTTAACCCCTAAAGGACTCAGCCCTATTTCACCTTAAGGACCAGGCCATTTTTTACAAATCTGACCAGTGTTACTTTAAGTGCTGATAACTTTAAAATGCTTTGACTTATCCAGGCCATTCTGAGATTGGTTTTTTCGTCACATATTGTACTTCATGACACTGGTAAAATGAAGTAAAAAAATTTCAATTTCTCTACTTCTATAATACATAGTAATACCTCCAAAAATAGTTATTACTTTACATTCCCCATATGTCTACTTCATGTTTGGATCATTTTGGGAATACCATTTTATTTTTTTGGGGATGTTACAAGGCTTAGAAGTTTAGAAGCAAATCTTGAAATTTTTCAGAAATTTTCAAAAACCCAATTTTTAGGGACCAGTTCAGGTCTGAAGTCACTTTGCGAGGCTTACATAATAGAAACCACCCAAAAATGACCCCATTCTATAAACTACACCCCTCAAGGTATTCAAAACGGATTTTACAAACTTTGTTAACCCTTTAGGTGTTTCACAAGAATTAATGGAAAATAGAGATGCAATTTAAAAATTTCACTTTTTGGGCAGATTTTCCATTTTAATAATTTTTTTTTCCAGTTACAAAGCAAGGGTTAACAGCCAAACCAAACTCAATATTTATGGCCCTGATTCTGTAGTTTACAGAAACACCCCATATGTGGTCGTAAACTGCTGTACGGGCACACGGCAGGGCGCAGAAGGAAAGGAATGCCATACGGTTTTTGGAAGGCAGATTTTGCTGGACTGGTTTCTTTGACACCATGTCCCATTTGAAGCCCCCCTGATGCACCCCTAGAGTAGAAACTCCATAAAAGTGACCCCATCTAACAAACTACACCCCTCAAGGTATTCAAAACTGATTTTACATACGTCGTTAACCCTTTAGGTGTTCCACAAGAATTAATGGAAAATAGAGATACAATTTAAAAATTTCACTTTTTTGGCAGATTTTCCATTTTAATAATTTTTTTGCAGCTACAAAGCAAGGGTTAACAGCCAAACCAAACTCAATATTTATGGCCCTGATTCTGTAGTTTACAGAAACACCCCATATGTGGTCGTAAACCGCTGTACGGGCACACGGTAGGGCGCAGAAGGAAAGGAATGCCATACGGTTTTTGGAAGGCAGATTTTGCTGGACTGTTTTTTTTGACACCATGTCCCATTTGAAGCCCCCCTGATGCAACACTAGAGTAGAAACTCCAAAAAAGTGGCCCCATTTTAGAAACTACGGGATAGGGTGGAAGTTTTGTTGGTACTAGTTTAGGGTACATATGATTTTTGGTTGCTCTATATTACACTTTTTGTGAGGCAAGGTAATAAGAAATAGCTGTTTTGGCACCGTTTTTATTTTTTGTTATTTACAACATTCATCTGACAGGTTAGATCCAGTGATATTTTTATAGAGCAGGTTGTCACAGATGCGGCGATACTTAATATGTATACTTTTTTTTTATTTATGTAAGTTTTACACTTTTCGTGATGTAAGGTGACAAAAAATGGTTTATTTAGCACAGTTTTTATTTTTTATGGTGTTCATCTGAGGGGTTAGGTCATGTGATACGGCAATACCAAATATGTATACATTTTTTTTATTTATGTAAGTTTTACACAATAACAGCTTTTTTAAAACAAAAAAAAAGATGTTTTAGTGTCTCCATATTCTGAGCCATAGTTTTTTTTATTTTTTGGGCGATTGTCTCAGGTAGGAGCTCACTTTTTGCGGGATGAGGTGACTGTTAAATTGGTACTATTTTGGTGGGCAAACGCCTTTTTGATCGCTTGCTGTTGTACTTTTTGTGATGTAAGGTGACCAAAAAATGGTTTATTTAGCACAGTTTTTATTTTTTATGGTGTTCATCTGAGGGGTTAGGTCATGTGATATGTTTATAGAGCCGGTCGATACGGACGCGGCGATACCTAATAAGTATACTTTTTTTCCCCCCTAATTTTTATCTTTTTTTTTTTACTTTATTTGGGGAAAATGAAGTTTTTGTTTATTTTTACTTGAAACTTTAAATTTTTGGGGGGGAAAACTTTTTTTTTAAAACTTTTTTTTTTGTCCCACTTTGGGACTTGAACTTTGGGGGGTATTTTCCTTTACAATGCATTCTAATACTTCTGTATTGGAATGCATTGGCTGTATGAGTAATACTGTGTGTATTACTCATACAGCTTTCGGGGCCTGTGAGATCTAGGGGGCTGGATCTCACAGGCTCTTCACCGGAATGCAGCGCGATGCCTTCCTTAGACATCGCGCTGCCTTCCATGCCATCGGGTCCCCCCAACAGCCGCATGGGGACCCGATGGCACCGCCGCCGCAGGTAAAGCCGCAAACTTTAGGTCAATTCAGATTCGCAGATATACGGGGGGGGTCACATGTTGTTATATTCTGGGTTTTAAAAAAACACCCATTTTGTGCAAGATACTAGATTTGCGGCCTCTGTGGCATTTGTGAGAGTCCAATACAACCAGTCAATACTGCTGTTACATTGTTGGTTGACAAATTAAAGAATTTTGTGACCGTGAAGTAATTGCATAAAATTCGTCTCCCACACAGTTGTGTGACCTCAAGAAATTCTTCCTCTTTATGACACCGGCACTGCCTTACTGTCAGTGAACTTAATTGTTGACTATTGGCGGTTACATTGTCGTCTGACATAAAGCATCTGTTAGTTTGGTTGGTGAACGCAAAGAATGAGGAGAGCATCAAATAAGGGACGTGGCCCTGGTCGTGGTGCTGCTGGTGGAACTCCTGTTGCAGGGAGAGGACGTGGTCGATCTGTGCCAGCTACACGCAGAAGTGAAACACCTTCCTCAGGTGCGAGTAGGCGACAGAACCTTCAGCGTTATTTGGTAGGGCCGAATGCGGCTCCACGAATGGTGACCTGTCTAGTTCGGAGGAAGAGGCGGTGGTCGCATAGAGCCACCAGCACAGAAGAGGGAGCAGGGTGCAAAAGTGGAGCGGCCGTCCCCTAGACAGTACGCCTGCTACTGCCCACCGCACCAAGAGACCGAGCACAGCAAAGCCAGCTCCAAGGAGTTCCCTGGCGTGGCAGTTCTTCAGACAATGTGCTGACGACAAGACACGACAAACCTGAGCACAACCTGCATGACCAGGCATCTGAGTGCAAAGCAGGAGCTGCAGTGGAGAAGACACCTCAAAAACAAAGAAAGGTCTCTGGCTCCTGCTTCCTCTTCTGCTGCGGTCTCGGACGCTTCATCCCCCTCTGGAGTGACAGTCCCAACTGCCACCCCGCAAACAGAGGATCTGCCAGCAACGCTACCACCTGGGTCACCAAGCATCTCCACAATGTCCCACGGAAGCGTTCAGCTCTCTATCTCCCAAACACTGGAGCGAAAGAGGAAGTACCCCCCTACCCACCAGCGATCCCTGGCCCTGAATGCCAGCATTTCAAAATTACTGGCCTTTGAAATGCTGTCATTCCGTCTGGTGGAGATGGAGAGTTTTAAAAGCCTTATGGCGGTGGCTGTCCCCAGTACGTCGTGCCCATCTGCCACTAAAACGACAGCAGGCAGTTTTAAAACTTATCTGTTTGGGGGACAAACCCCACACTGCGCAGGAGCTGTGGACGGGCCTTGAACAACAGACCGATGAGTGGTTGGTGCCAGTGGGCCTTAAGCCCGGCCTGGTGGTGTGCGATAATGGGCAAAATCTCGTAGCAGCTTCGGGCCTAACCGGTTTGACGCACATCCCTTGACTGGCGCATGTGCTGAATTTGATGGTGCAGAAATTCCTTTAAAAAATTACCCCAATATGTCAGAGCTGCTGCAGAAAGTGCGGGCCGTCTGTGCGCGCTTTCGGCGTTCTCACCCTGCTGCTGCTCGCCTGTCTACGCTGCAGCGTAACTTCAGCCTTCCCGCTCACCGCCTCATATGCGATGTGCCCACAAGGTGGAACTCCACCTTGCACATGCTGGCCAGACTGTGCGAGCAGCAGCAAGCGATAGTGGAGTTTCAGCTGCAGCACTGATGGGTCTGCCCACTTCAACTTCTGGGTCTCCAAATTGGGCACATGGCCTGAGCTTGCCCTTTACGCCTTGGAGGTGCTGCCCTGCAGCCAGTGTATTATCTGAACGCGTGTTTAGCACGGCAGGGGGCGTTATCACAGACAAGCGCAGCCGCCTGTCCACAGCCAATGTGGACAAGCTCACGTTCATTAAAACTTTTCCTTTTCAGACCCATTGAAATCACGACTTGTAAGGGTGAGATAAATCCCCCCCCCCACACCCTCCTTTCCCTCCCTTTCCCTCCCTTTCCCACGTCCCTATCCTCCATCCCCCCTCCCACCCTCCCCTTCCTATCCTCCCATCCTCCCCTTCCTATCCTCCCATCCACTCTACCCACTATAACTTTAAATTAGGGATATGATGTAATTATTTTTTGAATCAACAAGTCCGGAAATATCATCAATTGTTTAATAATTATATTTTTCCTAGTGATGTACTAAATTAGCGATCGACCGATATTGATTTTTTAGGGCCGATACCGATAATTTTTGAACTTTCAGGCCGATAGCTGATAATTTATACCGATATTCTGGGAATTTTCATTTTTAAAAAAAAATAAAATTCTTACACAAATCTGCTGAAAATTTATGTATATTGTTAACGTGTATTTTTTATTTTTTTGTAAATCTTTCTTTTTCATTTATACTTGATATATTTTTTTTTGTTTGTTTTTTTGCTAACTTTTAGCCCCCTTAGGGACTAGAACCCTTGTCCCATTCACCCTGATAGATCTCTATCAGGGTGAATAGGACCTCACACTGTCCCTGCTGCTCTGTGCACACAGCAGCATGGAGCTTACCATGGCAGCCAGGGCTTCAATAGCGTCCTGGCTGCCATGGTAACCGATCGGAGCCCCAGGCTTACACTGCTGAGGCTCCGATCGGAGGAGCAGGAGAGAGGACCCTGTGGCCACTGCCACCAATGATTAATACTGGGGGGGGGGCGCACTGCGCCACCGACGTTTTTAATACTGGGATGGGGTGGGGGGCGCACTGCGCCACCAATGATTAATACTGGGGGGCTTGGGGGGGGCGCACTGCGCCACCAATGAAGAGAAATCTCTCATTAATTCATATACAGGAGGCGGGAGCTGGCTGCAGAATCACATAGCCGCTCCCGACCTCTATGAGCGGTAGCTGCGATCCACGGCACCTGAGGGGTTAACTACCGCAGATCGCAGCTACCGCTCATAGAGGTCGGGAGCCGGCTATGTGATTCTGCAGCCAGCTCCCGCCTCCTGTATATGAATGAGAGACTTATCTTCATTGGTGGCGCAGCGGCCACAGCCCCTCCTCTTATCTTCTCTCCTCTAATTGGCGGCAGCAGCATCACAGGGGGAGGGAGACACTGCTTCCTTCTCCCCTGTGCTGCGGAGGGAACACAGAGAGCGCTGAGAGCAGCGGGTTCTGTGTTCCCAATACGTTATCGGTATATCGGCAAAATAGATGCCGACACCGATAACTGTCAAAATACTGAATATCGGCCAATAATATCGGTAAAACCGATAATCGGTCGATCCCTACTACTAATTACCCCTTCTTCTGTTATATAATTCACCACTTTATTTTATATGTCTATTTATTTTATCTAAATATGCGTTTCTCTAGAGGTAACCATATATTACCCATAGTGGCAATATTGACTCTGTTATGCCCAGATACCTACAGTGGAGGAAATAATTATTTGACCCCTCACTGATTTTGTAAGTTTGTCCAATGACAAAGAAATGAAAAGTCTCAGAACAGTATCATTTCAATGGTAGCTTTATTGTAACAGTGGCAGATAGCACATCAAAAGGAAAATCGAAAAAATAACTTTAAATAAAAGATAGCAACTGATTTGCATTTCATTGAGTGAAATAAGTATTTGAACCCCTACCAACCATTAAGAGTTCTGGCTCCCACAGAGTGGTTAGACACTTCTACTCAATTAGTCACCCTCATTAAGGACACCTGTCTTAACTAGTCACCTGTATAAAAGACACCTGTCCACAGAATCAATCAATCAAGCAGACTCCAAACTCTCCAACATGGGAAAGACCAAAGAGCTGTCCAAGGATGTCAGAGACAAAATTGTAGACCTGCACAAGGCTGGAATGGGCTACAAAACCATTAGCAAGAAGCTGGGAGAGAAGGTGACAACTGTTGGTGCGATTGTTCGAAAATGGAAGGAGCACAAAATGACCATCAATCGACCTCGCTCTGGGGCTCCACGCAAGATCTCACCTCGTGGGGTGTCAATGGTTCTGAGAAAGGTGAAAAAGCATCCAAGAACTACACGGGAGGAGTTAGTTAATGACCTCAAATTAGCAGGGACCACAGTCACCAAGAAAACCATTGGAAACACATTACACCGCAATGGATTAAAATCCTGCAGGGCTCGCAAGGTCCCCCTGCTCAGGAAGGCACATGTGCAGGCCCGTCTGAAGTTTGCCAATGAACACCTGAATGATTCAGAGAGTGACTGGGAGAAGGTGCTGTGGTCTGATGAGACCAAAATAGAGCTCTTTGGCATTAACTCAACTCGCTGTGTTTGGAGGAAGAAAAATGCTGCCTATGACCCCCAAAACACCGTCCCCACCGTCAAGCATGGGGGTGGAAACATTTTGCTTTGGGGGTGTTTTTCTGCTAAGGGCACAGGTCAACTTATTCGCATTAACGGGAAAATGGACGGAGCCATGTATCGTGAAATCCTGAGCGACAACCTCCTTCCCTCTGCCAGGAAACTGAAAATGGGTCGTGGATGGGTGTTCCAGCACGACAATGACCCAAAACATACAGCAAAGGCAACAAAGGAGTGGCTCAAGAAGAAGCACATTAAGGTCATGGAGTGGCCTAGTCAGTCTCCGGACCTTAATCCAATCGAAAACCTATGGAGGGAGCTCAAGCTCAGAGTTGCACAGAGACAGCCTCGAAACCTTAGGGATTTAGAGATGATCTGCAAAGAGGAGTGGACCAACATTCCTCCTAAAATGTGCGCAAACTTGGTCATCAATTACAAGAAACGTTTGACCTCTGTGCTTGCAAACAAGGGTTTTTCCACCAAGTATTAAGTCTTTTTTTGTTAGAGGGTTCAAATACTTATTTCACTCAATGAAATGCAAATCAGTTGCTATCTTTTATTTAAAGTTATTTTTTCGATTTTCCTTTTGATGTGCTATCTGCCACTGTTACAATAAACCTACCATTGAAATGATACTGTTCTGAGACTTTTCATTTCTTTGTCATTGGACAAACTTACAAAATCAGTGAGGGGTCAAATAATTATTTCCTCCACTGTATATATTATTCATACATGGCATGCTAATAATTTTCTTATGTTCGATACAATGTCTGCCCTTATAATTCACCACATTTGGCATGCTGGCTAGAAAGGATATTAGAACCTCCCCCGAGACATGTGACATAAACACCACATGACCCGGCATTCCCCGCCTCTGACAGCGCAGCACACGTCCGGCCTGAGCATTTGACACGCAGGTGGAACGCACGTCGGCTCCGCCCGTGTCACGTGACTCACGCCGCACGTAACCAGCGTGCCTGGCGTCCCTCGCTGTTTTTAAAGGCGCGCTTTCTATGACATTGCCCTGCATCCAGCGCCACGTGCTACAGGTAAATACTGATGGGGCCTTAACCCCTTGCTACCTTCCCAACATTTGTGTATGTATAACTATTTGAATAAATATCTAATAATGTTACCTCTGCAATATGCCTACCTTGTTGCTGCTCCTGTAAGTGCTGTCTAGACCATTAGACTTCTACTGGCCAAACTAGGTCACGAGTCAATAAGGTCCTGTGACCCACTATGAGAAGGACAGACCGCAATTCTGTATATTACCATGCCATTATTACAATCTCTATACCATAGTTGGTGATACGATTTTGTTCACTCTCAGACTTTAACAAACTGTCTCTTGCTTTTAGTTCCTCCATATATATTTTTTCACTATGCTTTTATTTCGTGTTCTACAGTTGCAAGAAAAAGTATGTGAACCCTTTGGAATGATATGGATTTCTGCACAAATTGGCCATAAAATGTGATCTGATCTTCATCTAAGTCACAACAATAGACAATCACAGTCTGCTTAAACTAATAACACACAAAGAGTTAAATGTAACCATGTTTTTATTGAACACACCATGTAAACATTCATAGTGCAGGTGGAAAAAGTATGTGACCCCTAGACTAATGACATCTCCAAGAGCTAATTGGAGTGAGGTGTCAGCCAACTGGAGTCCAATCAATGAGATGAGATAGGAGGTGTTGGTTACAGCTGCCCTGCCCTATAAAAAACACACACCAGTTCTGGGTTTGCTTTTCACAAGAAG
Organism: Bufo bufo; assembly: GCF_905171765.1. Lineage (NCBI taxonomy): Eukaryota > Metazoa > Chordata > Amphibia > Anura > Bufonidae > Bufo > Bufo bufo. The sequence continues at coordinate 617,933,451 of NC_053392.1, forward strand.
CATTGCCTGATGTGAATGATGCCTCGCACAAAAGAGCTCTCAGAAGACCTACGATTAAGAATTGTTGACTTGCATAAAGCTGGAAAGGGTTATAGTATTTCCAAAAGCCTTGCTGTTCATCAGTCCACGGTAAGACAAATTGTCTATAAATGGAGAAAGTTCAGCACTGCTGCTACTCTCCCTAGGAGTGGCCGTCCTTGTAAGATGACTGCAAGAACACAGTGCAGACTGCTCAATGAGGTGAAGAAGAATCCTAGAGTGTCAGCTAAAGACTTACAAAAGTCTATGGAATATGCTGACATCCCTGTTAGCGAATCTACGATACGTAAAACACTAAACAAGAATGGATTTCATGGGAGGATACCACAGAGGAAGCCACTGCTGTCCAAAAAAAACATTGCTGCACGTTTACAGTTTGCACAAGAGCACCTGGATGTTCCACAGCAGTACTGGGAAAATATTCTGTGGACAGATAAAACCAAAGTGGAGTTGTTTGGAAGAAACACACAACACTATGTGTGGAGAAAAAGAGGCACAGCACACCAACATCAAAACCTCATCCCAACTGTGAAGAATGGTGGTGGGGGCATCATGGTTTGGGGCTGCTTTGCTGCGTCAGGGCCTGGACGGATTGCTATCATCGAAGGAAAAATGAATTCCCAAGTTTATCAAGACATTTTGCAGGAGAACTTAAGGCCATCTGTCCACCAGCTGAAGCTCAACAGAAGATGGGTGTTGCAACAGGACAATGACCCAAAGCATAGAAGTAAATCAACAACAGAATGGCTTAAACAGAAGAAAATACGCCTTCTGGAGTGGCCCAGTCAGAGTCCTGACCTCAACCCGATTGAGATGTTGTGGCATGACCTCAAGAAAGCGATTCACACCAGACATCCCAAGAATATTGCTGAACTGAAACAGTTCTGTAAAGAGGAATGGTCAAGAATTACTCCTGACCGTTGTGCACGTCTGATCTGCAACTACAGGAAACGTTTGGTTGAAGTTATTGCTGCCAAAGGAGGTTCAACCAGTTATTAAATCCAAGGGTTCACATACTTTTTCCACCTGCACTGTGAATGTTTACATGGTGTGTTCAATAAAAACATAGTAACATGTAATTATTTGTGTGTTATTAGTTTAAGCAGACTGTGATTGTCTATTGTTGTGACTTAGATGAAGATCAGATCACATTTTATGACCAATTTGTGCAGAAATCCATATCATTCCAAGGGGTTCACATACTTTTTCTTGCAACTGTATATATAAAAAAACATTTTCTATATTTTTTCACCAGTATTTTTTTGCTCTCTATGCACCTACCCCATTGCTTACGGAAGTACGTATTGCTCTGTTTTAGATTAAGACCGCTGAAGAAGGCCCTGACAGGCCGAAACGTCCGGTCGCCATACTGATTTGTACATGCCTGCTCTATATACCCTGTAATTGCACTGGATCATGATGATACAAGATTAAAATCTAACAAGCAAAGAAAAATACTGTGGGCTGCAATTTTCTACTAGTTCATTAAAACCAGGCATGGATCCCACAGGACTTGTCCGTACCTTGTGCAGAATAGACATGTATACCGGCCTCACCCAGCCATTGTTGTACTACAGCGCACTTTCTCATTGTTGTATTTTTTTTATATTTCACAATGTTTTGGGGTCTACCCTAATTTAAACAACAAAAAACACACTTCCACTTACACCGCTACGTCCACAGCCTCCTCAACCTCCTACTCCATATGGACCTCCACCTCCTAGATCAAGATTCTTATTTTTTATTTTTAAGTATTTTATGTTATTTTAAGTCATTTCACTAATTTGTCTGATACATTGTTGGGTGACATTCACCAATTTTTGGCTGTGATATACACCTGCTCTACCTAGTGGACAGGGAAATACATTTCACTAATTCGTCTGTTACATTGTTGGGTGACAAATGCTCATTTTTTGCGCTAGAAAGTACATTTGCGTCCTACACTGCATTTAGGACAGTACGAATGGTGAGGCCTGAACAAGTACAGGCGATAGTAGATTGGGTGGCTAACAGTGCCTCCAGTTCCTTCACATTGTCTCCCACCCAGTCCCCTGCTGAAAGATCAGAATTGGCACCTGCAGCCGATGTCCATCAGTCTTTCACCTCACCCCCTTGCAAATCAGCCAAGCAGTCTGAGCCCCAAGTCATGCAGCAGTCTCTTCTGCTTTTTGATGACTCTGTTAGCAGGGTTTCCCCGGGCCGTCCACATAGCCCTGCCCCAGAAGTGGAAGAGATTGAGTATCCCTTTCTCACGCTCCCTTTCCGGCGTGGAACCCTGATTCCCCGTTACCCGTGATCAACATGGTAGACGCAGAAAAGAACATCGAAAGTTGATAGAGAAGATATCCAATTGGATCCTGGACGTCACAGGGACGTGCGATCAGGCAGAAGTTATCTAGAGTCAACAAAGCGGCAGCAGGGCCTCTCCTGTTTAACGTTTCAAAATCCAAAATACTGCAGTGACATTTCCTGTAATTTTTTATTAATCATTCCAATAACAGGGCATCTTAAGAGTCCTGTATTGTTATTTATCGTCACTATCTCCCCGAGTCGGGAGTGGGTAATTGCCGCGCACCCCCTCCTTAACTTGGAAGCTTCTGCTTCAATAATTTGTCCCACATTTCCGCTCGATCACATTTAATTTCATCCATTGACCTCCCTTGGATGTGGTCTCTCTTTCTCACGCTCCCTCTCTGGTGTGGAACCCTGATTCGCCGCTAACCGTGATCAACATGGTAGGTGCATAAAAGAACATCGAAAGTTAATAGAGAAGATATCCAATTGGATCGTGGACATCACGGGGACGTGCGACATTGTGGAGCAGTAAGTGTGCACACGCCTACATGTACTGAATGACGGGTCTTCCCCCTTCAACTTCTGGGTCTCCAAATTGGGCACATGGCCTGAGCTTGCCCTTTACGCCTTGGAGGTGCTGGCCTGCCCTGCAGCCAGTGTAATGTCTGAACCTGTGTTTAGCACAGCAGGGGGCATTATCACAGACAAGCGCAGCCGCCTGTCCACAGCCAATGTGGACAAGCTCACGTTCATTAAAATGAACCAGGCATGGATCCCACAGGACTTGTCCGTATCTTGTGCAGAGTAAACATGTATACTGGCCTCACCCAGCCATTGTTGTACTCCAGCGCACTTTCTTTTTGTTTTATTTTTTTAATTTCCCAATGTTTTGGGGTCTACACAAATTTGAACAAAATAAATAAAATACAAAAATAAAATAAAAATAAAAAAAAAAGTGTTGGCTACCTCCTCCGCTTCCACCTACACCGCCACATCCACCGCCTCCTAAACCTCCTACTTCATATAGATCTCCTCCTCCTATAACAAGATTATTATTTATTATTTTTACGTATTTTATGTTATTTTAATTCATTTCCCTATCCACATTTGTTTGCAGAGCACTTGCCATGCTCTTAACCACATTTTGCTGCCTTTTGCAGCCCTCTAGCCCTTTCCATGACTTTTTTTTAGAGGCATTTTAGTGCTCCAAAGTTCGGGTCCCCATTGACTTCAATGGGGTTCGGGGTCAAGTTCGGTTCCCGAACTCAAACTATTTTGTGAAGTTCGGCCGAACCCGAACATCCAGGTGTCCGCTCAACTCTAATAAGAACATAATGTTCAAGCCTAGTACTGTATCCATCGCTCACTGAATAATGGTCTACGTTGTCCACCTATCTAGTTCTTTGTACAGAAGGGATTATTTACACATCAATATCCAGCTCTCCTGTTTTACGATATATTTGCCTCTTTTTCGGATCTTGCGGTTGTTGGAATATATACTTCTGTTATTGCTAACTCAAGATGTAACCTATAAGACAGTTGTACCGATGTCCTGCTGTTCCTGTCCTTTAATTCAATCACAATAAAAAGAACTTTGAAACAGAAAAGAAGTGTTGGGTCCCCATCAAGTACCTGTGCACAATGTCCTGGTATATCCGTTCTATGTACATTCCCTGTGTGTGATTAGGGAGAGTTCAGGCGTCTTCCCCCAAATTATTGTTTTAATATAGATTTTTTCTTGATACTTACTGTTCACCTCTTTATAGAGGGGGCTGTGTCCCATGCGAGCCCTGCTTCCTCTGTATTACACTGCCCATCGTCCCCCTGTAGCGGCGGTGTAGTGCGATTACAATTACTTGCTTCATTCAAGTCTATGGAGCGAGTTCTAGTAATTATACTGCTCCTCCGAGACAGCGGGCAGTCTAATGAAGAGGAGGTAACACTCACATGGAGCGCTGCCTCCTCTTCAAACAGCTGATCGGCGGGGGTGCCGGGTGTCAGACCTTCACAGATCTGATACTGGTGACCTATCCTGAGGAAAGGTCATCCATATAAAACCCCTGCACAACCCCTTTAAGATGGAAATGTCATCATTCAACTCCAGCGGCGTTCTCTTTATTCCAGAAGGACGGTCTTATTTAATAAACGCAACTCATACGCTTTATTCTCCCTCTCATGAAGCTGTATTTTTCGCCCTATAAGACGCACCTAGGTTTTAGAGGAGAACAATGAGAAAAAATATTTTCCATTACACCTCACAGCCGATAGCCGAGCCGAGGACCAGGAAGTGGTGAGTACGGTCCTCCGGTACTAATGAAGCGCTTCATTAGTATTCGCCCGATTAGACGCAGGGGCATTTTTTCCCCACTTTCGGGGGGGGGAGTGAGTCTTTTGGGGCGAAAAATACGGTAATCCAATAATCCCCCCAAAAACAACAAGGCAACATTATTTCAAGGGGACAGCACTATTGTGAGGGGGTACTAAGGGGACAGCACTATTGTGAGGGGGCACTAAGAGGACAGCACTATTGTGAGGGGGCACTAAGGGGACAGCACTATTGTGAGGGGCACTACTAAGGGGACAGCACTATTGTGAGGGGGCACTACTAAGGGGACAGCACTATTGTGAGGGGGCACTAAGGGGACAGCACTATTGTGAGGGGGCACTAAGAGGACAGCACTATTGTGAGGGGGCACTAAGAGGACAGCACTATTGTGAGGGGGCACTAAGGGGACAGCACTATTGTGAGGGGGCACTAAGGGGACAGCACTATTGTGAGGGGGCACTAAGGGGACAGCACTATTGTGAGGGGGCACTAAGGGGACAGCACTATTGTGAGGGGGCACTAAGAGGACAGCACTATTATGAGGGGGCACTAAGGGGACAGCACTATTGTGAGGGGGCACTAAGGGGACAGCACTATTGTGAGGGGGCACTAAGGGGACAGCACTATTGTGAGGGGGCACTAAGGGGACAGCACTATTGTGAGGGGGCACTAAGGGGACAGCACTATTGGGAGGGGGCACTAAGGGGACAGCACTATTGTGAGGGGGCACTAAGGGGACAGCACTATTGTGAGGGGGCACTAAGGGGACAGCACTATTGTGAGGGGGCACTAAGGGGACAGCACTATTGTGAGGGGGCACTAAGGGGACAGCACTATTGTGAGGGGGCACTAAGGGGACAGCACTATTGTGAGGGGGCACTAAGGGGACAGCACTATTGTGAGGGGGCACTAAGGGGACAGCACTATTGTGAGGGGGCACTAAGGGGACAGCACTATTGTGAGGGGGCACTAAGGGGACAGCACTATTGTGAGGGGGCACTAAGGGGACAGCACTATTGTGAGGGGGCACTAAGGGGACAGCACTATTGTGAGGGGGCACTAAGGGGACAGCGCTATTGTGAGGGGGCACTAAGGGGGCAGCACTATTGTGAGGGGGCACTAAGGGGATAGCAGTATTGTGAGGGGGCACTAAGGGGACAGCGCTATTGTGAGGGGGCACTAAGGGGGCAGCACTATTGTGAGGGGGCACACATGTTTTTATCCATCATTAATCAACATAAATGTTGAGAAAGAACAAAAAAAAACATTCCATCTACACGACGACCGATGTCGCTGAACACAGTTTGTACTTCTAGTCTATGGTGTCGCACTGAGACATTACGGTTCCCACCTTTCCCAACAAAACATACCGGCCAAGTAAAGCCACATCCCACAAGTCGCTATGTCATAATGTGGCTCCCAGTGTTAATAGTGTCCCCATTAGCACCCCCCAGAATTAATACTACCCCATTTAGTGCTCCACCAGAATTATTAATGCCCCCCCAATAATATTAATGTCTACATCAGTGCCCCCAGTAATAGTAATGCCCCCATTAGTGCCCCTAGAATTACTAATGCCCCCTTCTCTTCTATGTGCTCCTCCAGTTGATGGCTCCGCTGCGTTCCAGCATGATGGCGTCCGGCCGGTCCTGTCCTGAGCTACCAGTGAGCTGCGAGTGTTCCCAGCAGCGCCATCAAATGGAGGAGGGGCATGTTTTTTTTTTTTTTTTCTTAAGATAAGTAAGGCTGGGTTCACACGGGCAAGATTTCCACGCGGGTGCAATGCGCGTGAGGTGAACGCATTGCACCCGCACTGAATACCGACCCATTCACTTCTATGGGGCTGTGCACATGAGCGATGATTTTCACGCATCACTTGTGCGTTGCGTGAAAATCGCAGCATGCTCTATATTGTGCGTTTATCACGCAACGCAGGCCCCATAGAAGTGAATGGGGCTGTGTGAAAATCGCAAGCAAGTACAGAATGCTTAGTAGAAGGTCAATTGAGGGTTAAAAAAATAAATAAAAATAACTCACCTTCTCCTCTTGATCGCGTAGTTGCCGATCTCTTCTTACTTCTTTAATCATGAGCTGCCGGCTAAAGGACCTGTGGTGACGTCACGTCACATGGTCCATCACCGTGGTGATGGACCATGTGATTGGACCATGTGATGAGCTCAGTGATGTCACCACAGGTCCTTTGACAGGTCCTGAAGAAAGAACAGGAGATCGGCAGCTACGCGATCATTGGAGGAGGTGAGTTAATTATTTATTTATTTTTTTAACCCTCAATTGACCTTGTACTGTATTAAAGAATGCTATTATTTTCCCTTTTAAAACCATGTTATAAGGGAAAATTACATCTACACAACCTTGAACCCAAACCTGAACTTCAGTGAAGACGTTCGGGTCTGGATACAACATTCAGTTTTTTATCACGCGCGTGCAAAACGCATTGCACCTGCGCGATAAAAACTGAACAACGGAACGCAATCGCAGTCAAAACTGACTGCAATTGCGTACCTACTCACGCAGGTTTGCCGCAATGCACCCGGGACGCATCCTGAGCCAAAACGTGACACCCGTGTGAACCCAGCCTAAGTGTGTGTGGGTAGGGGGGGCATCGTCTCTATCAGGACCCCACTAATCCTGGGAATGGAGGGGCTGCAGAGCTGCTTTACTGCTGAATCTCCTCCACAGTCCCTGCTCATTAGAGCTCCGGCCTCCGCTGTGCAGGGACAGTGAGGAGAGGACACAGCGCTGCAGCCCCTTCATCTAGAAGAGGTTGTCCCCACCGACCACACACTGACTCCATATCCTAGTGATATCACAGGACAGTGTGTGATGGAAGACCCCTCTAATCCAGGAGAACAGCCCCTCTTACAGGGGTCTGGGGGTCTCCTAATATTCCAGGGGGAGAGCAGACATGTCTGAGGAGAACTCCCCTCCTGACCTCCAGACTGTGTGAGCAGAGACTCTCTATGGCCGGTGCTGCCCCCTGCTGGCTGGACCTGCTATATGTCACCTATAGAACCGCTCCATTCTAATAAACCCAGAACCAAGACCAATAACTGACCTGCAGATCTCACCTCCTGGGGCTGCAGGACCTGCGATGACGTCACACTGGTCACATGACAGGAAGTGCTGCACAGTGAAAAACCTCCCCTGCTTTACTCCTTCCCTCATGTGACTGATCACATGACCATGACATCATCAAAGGTCCTAAAGTCACTAGGATATAATATCGGTAGTATCTATAGTCGTGACCAAAAGTTTTGAGAATGACACAAATATTAGTTTTCACAAAGTTTGCTGCTAAACTGCTTTTAGATCTTTGTTTCAGTTGTTTCTGTGATGTAGTGAAATATAATTACACGCACTTCATACGTTTCAAAGGCTTTGATCGACAATTACATGACATTTATGCAAAGAGTCAGTATTTGCAGTGTTGGCTCTTCTTTTTCAGGACCTCTGCAATTCGACTGGGCATGCTCTCAATCAACTTCTGGGCCAATTCCTGACTGATAGCAACCCATTCTTTCATAATCACTTCTTGGAGTTTGTCAGAATTAGTGGGTTTTTGTTTGTCCACCCGCCTCTTGAGGATTGACCACAAGTTCTCAATGGGATTAAGATCTGGGGAGTTTCCAGGCCATGGACCCAAAATGTCAACGTTTTGGTCCCCGAGCCACTTAGTTATCACTTTTGCCTTATGGCACGGTGCTCCATCGTGCTGGAAAATGCATTGTTCTTCACCAAACTGTTGTTGGATTGTTGGAAGAAGTTGCTGTTGGAGGGTGTTTTGGTGCCATTCTTTATTCATGGCTGTGTTTTTGGGCAACATTGTGAGTGAGCCCACTCCCTTGGATGAGAAGCAACCCCACACATGAATGGTTTCAGGATGCTTTACTGTTGGCATGACCCAGGACTGATGGTAGCGCTCACCTTTTCTTCTCCGGACAAGCCTTTTTCCAGATGCCCCAAACAATCAGAAAGAGGCTTCATCAGAGAATATGACTTTGCCCCAGTCCTCAGCAGTCCATTCACCATACTTTCTGCAGAAGATCAATCTGTCCCTGATGTTTTTTTTGGAGAGAAGTGGCTTCTTTGCTGGACTTCTTGACACCAGGCCATCTTCCAAAAGTCTTCGCCTCACTGTGCGTGCAGATGCGCTCACACCTGCCTGCTGCCATTCCTGAGCAAGCTCTGCACTGGTGGCACTCCGATCCCGCAGCTGAATCCTCTTTAGGAGACGATCCTGGCGCTTGCTGGACTTTCTTGGACGCCCTGAAGCCTTCTTAACAAGAATTGAACCTCTTTCCTTGAAGTTCTTGATGATCCTATAAATTGTTGATTGAGGTGCAATCTTAGTAGCCACAATATCCTTGCCTGTGAAGCCATTTTTATGCAACGCAATGATGGCTGCACGCGTTTCTTTTCAGGTCACCATGGTTAACAATGGAAGAACAATGATTTCAAGCATCACCCTCCTTTTAACATGTCAAGTCTGCCATTTTAACCCAATCAGCCCGACATAATGATCTCCAGCCTTGTGCTCGTCAACATTCTCACCTGAGTTAACAAGACGATTACTGAAATGATCTCAGCAGGTCCTTTAATGACAGCAATGAAATGCAGTGGAAAGGTTTTTTTGGGATTAAGTTAATTTTCATGGCAAAGAAGGACTATGCAATTCATCTGATCACTCTTCATAACATTCTGGAGTATATGCAAATTGCTATTATAAAAACTTAAGCAGCAACTTTTCCAATTTCCAATATTTATGTAATTCTCAAAACTTTTGGCCACGACTGTACACTCTGTGAGCTGTAAGGACCTTCAGACGAGGTCACGATCCCAAACTCACCAAGCAGCTCACAGTAACACACAATGCACCAACTTGATAAATGGGATGTAAAGGAAAACTGGCTCAGTTGACCAAAGCAACCAATCAGATTCCACCTTTCATTTTCCAAAGGAGCTCTCCAAACTGAAAGGTGGAATGTGATTGGTTGCTAGGGGCAACTAAACCAGTTTTCCTTTACCCCAATTTGACAAACCTCCCCCAATGATTATTCTTAGTAATTAGTATTTGATCTTCGGGGTGCAGTCGCCTAGCGCCAGCTGTTGGGTATAGGCGGCCGCCTCTCTCTGCCGTCGGGAAAGAGCGAGATCTCTGGGAAGTCTCACAGAGCGAGTTCTTCCCTCAGAGTTTTTCTGGCGGAGACATGAATGGATTGTAGCGCCGCCCTTTTCCTCTGAGGACGTCTCCGCGGCGCATAAAAGGGCCCCAGACAGATCAGGGAGATGTCCCCTCCATCTCCTCCCATTTCAGGCAGGCACTCGCTTGGTAGCAGCGTCCATTGTCTATGGAGACGTCTCCACAGATAACATGAAAGGGCCCAGACACGTCAGGGGAGATGTCTCTTCACCATATTGTTCTAGGGTTGTCACCCGACCGCTATCTCACTGGTAAGGCCGGTATTTTAGTGGTCCTGCAGGTGCCGGTAATTTTTTCTATCGGCAATAATAACTGACTTTTTTTTCCTACAAGGACTGTACTAATGAGCGCGTCCATTGCGGAGCGCTCATAAGTGCAGCCTTTACCTACCACCCCCCCACACTCACACACTTAATTATAAAAAGAAAAGCACTCACCTCCTCCATTTGCTCGCACTGCTGACTGGAGGACAGGACCTGCGAGACGTCATCACACAGATCCTGTCGTGAGCCTCCAGTCAGTAGGGAGCGTTCACAGCGGTGCGATTGTGTTTTTTTTTAAACACAAGTGGGGGAGGTAAAGGATGCACTAATGGGGGGCATTATTATTTCTGGGGGCATTATTCTTCCTAGGGGCACAAATGGGGGCAGTATTTATTTTGGGGGCGCTAATAGGGGCATTACTATTCATGGGGGCAATATTTAATTCTGGGGGGCTCTAATGGGGGCATTATTAATGCTAGGGGTCATTAATATTATTGGGAGCCACAGTATGACAGCGACTTTCCACCCCGTATTAAGCCACGCCCCCACAACCACACAGCCTTTCGGTGTAGCTTAACTTGGCTGGTATTTTTATTTTTTGGGGGAAAGGTTTCAACCCTATATTGTTCTTGGAGCAAGTTATCCTTGTTATAGAAACCAGGAGCCGCTGGGGAATGGAGAGCTCCAGAATCTCATGGATTACACCGGACTCTGAGGTCATCTTCCCTGAGAGAAAGCGGACATTGTGCTGAGGAGGAATGCAGTGTCCTAATATGTATGAAAAGGGGACACTTTAAACTTCTATTTATGTATATCAAATTAATTGTGGTATCAAGCTGTGATTCCCTCTAACAGGCTGGTGAAGTTGTCATTACATCAATTCGCCCCCTAGGTGGTGATGGCATTATATATACAGTACAGACCAAAAGTTTGGACACACCTTCTCATTCAAAGAGTTTTCTTTATTTTCATGACTATGAAAATTGTAGATTCACACTGAAGGCATCAAAACTATGAATTAACACATGTGGAATTATATACATAACAAACAAGTGTGAAACAACTGAAAATATGTCATATTCTAGGTTCTTCAAAGTAGCCACCTTTTGCTTTGATCACTGCTTTGCACACTCTTGGCATTCTCTTGATGAGCTTCAAGAGGTAGTCCGCTGAAATGGTTTTCACTTCACAGGTGTGCCCTGTCAGGTTTAATAAGTGGGATTTCTTGCCTTATAAATGGGGTTGGGACCATCAGTTGCGTTGAGGAGAAGTCAGGTGGATACACAGCTGATAGTCCTACTGAATAGACTGTTAGAATTTATATTATGGCAAGAAAAAAGCAGCTAAGTAAAGAAAAACGAGTGGCCATCATTACTTTAAGAAATGAAGGTCAGTCAGTCAGCCGAAAAATTGGGAAAACTTTGAAAGTAAGGACCATGAAGGAGAGTGATGGGGTGCTGCGCCAGATGACCTGGCCTCCACAGTCACCGGACCTGAACCCAATCGAGATGGTTTGGGGTGAGCTGGACCGCAGAGTGAATTCAAAAGGGCCAACAAGTGCTAAGCATCTCTGGGAACTCCTTCAAGACTGTTGGAAGACCATTTCAGGGGACTACCTCTTGAAGCTCATCAAGGGAATGCCAAGAGTGTGCAAAGCAGTAATCAAAGCAAAAGGTGGCTACTTTGAAGAACCTAGAATATGACATATTTTCAGTTGTTTCACACTTGTTTGTTATGTATATAATTCCACATGTGTTAATTCATAGTTTTGATGCCTTCATAGTCATGAAAATAAAGAAAACTCTTTGAATGAGGTGTGTCCAAACTTTTGGTCTGTACTGTACATTATATATATATATATATATATATATATATATATATATATATATACACTGCTCAAAAAAATAAAGGGAACACTTAAACAACACAATGTAACTCCAAGTCAATCACACTTCTGTGAAATCAAACTGTCCACTTAGGAAGCAACACTGAGTGACAATCAATTTCACATGCTGTTGTGCAAATGGGATAGACAACAGGTGGAAATTATAAGCAATTAGCAAGACCCCCCCCCCCCCCCCCCAATAAAGGAGTGGTTCTGCAGGTGGTGCCCACAGACCACTTCTCAGTTCCTATGCTTCCTGGCTGATGTTTTGGTCACTTTTGAATGCTGGCGGTGCTTTCACTCTAGTGGTAGCATGAGACAGAGTCTAGAACCCACACAAGTGGCTCAGGTAGTGCAGCTTATCCAGGATGGCACATCAATGCGATCTGCGGCAAGAAGGTTTGCTGTGTCTGTCAGTGTAGTGTCCAGAGCATGGAGGCGCTACCAGGAGACAGGCCAGTACATCAGGAGACGTGGATGAGGCCGTAGGAGGGCAACAACCCAGCAGCAGGACCGCTACCTCCGCCTTTGTACAAGGAGGAACAGGAGGAGCACTGCCAGAGCCCTGCAAAATTACCTCCAGCAGGCCACAAATGTGCATGTGTCTGCTCAAACGGTCAGAAACAGACTCCATGAGGGTGATATGAGGGCCCGACATCCACAGGTGGGGGTTGTGCTTACAGCCCACCACCGTGCAGGACGTTTGGCATTTGCCAGAGAACACCAAGATTGGCAAATTCGCCACTGGCGCCCTGTGCTCTTCACAGATGAAAGCAGGTTCACACTGAGCACATGTGACAGACGTGGCAGAGTCTGGAGACGCCGTGGAGAACGTTCTGCTGCCTGCAACATCCTCCAGCATGACCGATTTGGCATTGGGTCAGTAATGGTGTGGGGTGGCATTTCTTTGGAGGGCCGCACAGCCCTCCACGTGCTCGCCAGAGGTAGCCTGACTGCCATTAGGTACCGAGATGAGATCCTCAGACCCCTTGTGAGACCATATGCTGGTGCGGTTGGCCCTGGGTTCCTCCTAATGCAAGACAATGCTAGACCTCATGTGGCTGGAGTGTGTCAGCAGTTCCTGCAAGACGAAGCCATTGATGCTATGGACTGGCCCGCCTGTTCCCCAGACCTGAATCCAATTGAGCACATCTGGGACATCATGTCTCGCTCTACCCACCAACGTCACGTTGCACCCCAGACTGTCCAGGAGTTGGCAGATGCTTTAGTCCAGGTCTGGGAGGAGATCCCCCAGGAGACCGTCCGCCACCTCATCAGGAGCATGCACAGGCATTGTAGGGAGGTCATACAGGCACGTGGAGGCCACACACACTACTGAGCCTCATTTTGACTTGTTTTAAGGACATTACATCAAAGTTGGATCAGCCTGTAGTGTGTTTTTCCACTTTAATTTTGAGTGTGTCTCCAAATCCAGACCTCCATGGGTTGAAAAGTTTGATTTCCATTTTTTTATTTTTGTGTGATTTTGTTGTCAGCACATTCAACTATGTAAAGAACAAAGTATTTCAGAAGAATATTTAATTAATTCAGATCTAGGATGTGTTATTTTTGTGTTCCCTTAATTTTTTTGAGCAGTGTATATGTATATATAGCAGGGGGGGGTGCCAAGAGAGTTGGTTTAGAAAAGGAGTAAGATATGGAGAAGGAAGTTAATGTTGGTGTGGAGCAGCGCAAGTCCAGTATGTAGCTGTCACTGTAACCCCTTGGCCCTGATCAAGCTGAGGGAGAGTGGACAAAAGCCTTACAGCTACCTAGCACACACCAGAGAGTAAGTTATGGATATAAAGCAAGTCTAGTGGAGATAGAAGCAGTACTAGTGAGAAGCCTAAAAGCCTCTGGGCACAGCCGGACGAATATACCCTTTGGTTGTCTATTGCCACATTCCTCTATGGACACTGTGGATCTGAGCCTAAAGAAAGCATCCTGCACAAATAATGGAGCAGAGGTTTTTGCCTGCCGTTAGGGAAACCGCCCTGTGGATCGCTATATACAGTGATGCCCAACCTACGGCCCATGGGCCACATCCGGCCCGCGAAGCCATGTCATGCGGCCCGTGCAATGACCGGAGGCGGAGCTTGCGCACAGTGGAAGAAGGAGAAGAAGCGATACGCCTGGGCGGCTGCTGTGGCGCAGTGCTGAATCTCCATTCTAAACATTAGGCAACTCACGGAACGAATGTAAGTGTAATAAGTTCTTGTCGTTCCCGTGGCCCAGTAGTTGTTTGTAATGGCAGTGTTGTGTCTGGATGTGTGCGCTGCTACGTGCAGGGGAAGGAAGCTCTGACCACCTTACTGCTTAATGGCGGGCACAGGCAACAGTGGTCTGTGTGTGAGCAGGGTGGTTTCAGGAGGTCTGCCCCCTGTGAGTGTGGCTGGTACCTTAGTGAGGAGAGTAGGTATATATCCTGAAGGGCCAGCAGTACATGCCTTTGAGGGGTAAGAAGGGAACCCCTCCTTGTTGTTTGGGAATGCCAGGACATGGGTGGTGCTTATTGGTCTTGTTTGAAATTGTGACACTGGTAGCGGTGGTGTCACGGAAGGTGTACAGAAAACTAGAAGACACAAAATGAAGATCCGACTGACTGGATCCAAAACTAAGGAACCAAAGGGATAGCCCTGCAACAGACCTGGCTCTCTCCCTAACTGCTCAGCCTATGCAAAAATCTCAATGGTAGATGATCGCATATCCTCGTACCTCGACTGTATAACACCTGAACACCCTATAATAGTGAGGGGACACGACCACCGGCTCCCTACACTAGATACGGAGGGAGTCAGTGTCACCTGGGATCCAGCAAACAGGGAAATACAAATGAATAAACAAAACTTATCTGTAGAAGACTCAGTAGTAGCATCCAGCATGCCTACACTCCAGGAAGTTGTATAAACCGCAAAGTGCAATCAGTGCAACTACATGACAGCTGAGAGAGGCTAACGAGATGAGAAAATGAAAGCAAAACAAAAGGAACCTCAAGGAGGAGGTTCTGAAGGATGTCTGTCAGAGCTTCTCAGATGTCTGGTGGTGACAGTACCCCTCCTTCTACGAGTGGACTCCGGACACTCAGAGCCCACCTTCTCAGGATGGGACCTATGGAAAGCCCTGATGAGATGAGTGGCCTTAATGCCCGTCACTGGGACCCACATCCTCTCCTCAGGACCATAACCCTCCCAATGAATGAGGTACTGGAGAGAACCGCGTACAACACGAGAATCCACAATCCTAGAGACCTGAAATTCAAGATTACCATCAACCACAATCGGAGGAGGAGGCGAAGACGAGGGTACAATGGGTTGGACATAAGGTTTTAATAAGGACTTATGAAAAACATTATGGATCTTCCAAGTCTGAGGAAGATCAAGACAGTAGGCAACAGGATTGATGACGGACAAGATTTTGTAAGGCCCAATAAACTTAGGACCCAACTTCCAGGAGGGAACCTTCAATTTGATATTCTTAGTAGACAACCACACCAGATCACCAACATTCAGGTCCGGACCAGGCACACGTCTCTTATCCCTCTCACTCATGCTCTTTAGATTATCCTGAATCTTTTGCCAAATTAATGACAAAGACGAGGAGAATCTGTCCTCATCAGGTAAACCAGAAGACCCCTCTCCAGAGAATGTCCCAAACTGCGGATGAAACCCATATGCACCAAAAAATGGTGGCTTATCAGAGGACTCCTGACGATGGTTATTTAAAGCAAACTCAGCAAGGGACAAAAAAGAACACCAATCCTCCTGATTCTCCGCCACAAAACAGCGCAGATATGTCTCCAGATTCTGATTGACGCGCTCTGTCTGACCATTCGACTGCGGGTGGAAAGCAGAAGAGAATGACAACCGAACCCCCAGGCGAGAACAGAAAGCCTTCCAGAATCTGGAAACAAACTGTGTGCCCCTATCAGAGACTATGTCTGAAGGAATACCATGCAATTTGACAATGTGATCAATAAATGCCTGCGCCAGCGTCTTAGCATTGGGCAAGCCAGGAAAAGGGATGAAATGCACCATTTTGCTAAAACGGTCCACCACCACCAGAATCACAGTCTTCCCCGAGGAACGAGGCAGGTCCGTAATGAAGTCCAGGCCAGATTCTTATGGTCAGTAAACACGGTAATCGGGTGTCTGGCTCCCTCTAGCCAATGGCGCCATTCCTCAAAAGCTAACTTGATGGCCAACAACTCCCTATCTCCCACATCGTAATTTCTTTCTGCGGAGGAGAGTTTCTTCGAGAAAAAGGCACACGGTCGCCATTTGGCAGGAGAGGGACCCTGAGACAAGACCGCACCCACACCCACCTCAGAAGCATCAACCTCAACTATGAAGGGTAGAGAAATATCAGGTTGTACCAAGATGGGAGCGGAAGCAAAACTCTCCTTAATATTAGAAAAGGCCTTACGCGCCTCTACCGACCAGGAGGAAAAATCTACCCCCTTTCTAGTCATATCAGTGAGTGGTTTAACAACAGAGGAATAATTAAAAATAAACTTCCTGTAATAATTGGCAAAACCCAGAAAACGCATCAGGGCCTTCTGATTCTCAGGAAGCTCCCACTTAAGCACAGCGCGGACCTTCTCGGGGTCCATGCGAAAACCAGAAGCGGAGAGAAGAAACCCCAGAAATTGAATTTCTGGAACCGCAAACACACATTTTTCCAGTTTAGCGTACAATTTATTCTCCCGCAGGAAGAGCAAGACCTGACGTAAATGTTCCTTATGAGTTTTGAAATCAGGAGAAAAAATCAAAATGTCATCCAGATACACTAATACAAATTTCCCCATTAAATGATAAAAAATGCTGTTCACAAAATGCTGAAAGACGGCTGGAGCATTCATCAAACCAAAAAGCATAACCAAATTCTCAAAATGGCCTTCAGGGGTATTGAAGGCCGTCTTCCATTCGTCCCCTTCTCTGACCCTGACCAGGTTGTATGCCCCTCTTAGATCCAATTTGGAAAAAACTTTAGCCCCCACAATCTGGGTAAACAGGTCCAGGATCAGAGGAAGCGGATAAGGGTCACGAATTGTGATACTGTTCAGCTCCCTGAAATCCAGACATGGTCTTAAAGAACCATCTTTTTTCTTAACAAAGAAAAAACCAGCGGCAACAGGTGACTTCGAGGGTCGTATGTGTCCCTTTCTCAGGCTCTCAGAGATATAAGTACGCATAGCGACCCTTTCAGGTTGGGAGAGATTGTATAAACGAGATTTAGGCAGCTTGGCGCCTGGGGTGAGATTAATAGGGCAATCGTACTCCCTGTGAGGGGGCAATTCCTGAACACCCCTCTCAGAAAACAGGGGGTGCACTTTGCGAAACGATCGTCGGGCGGCTGTTTCAGACCAGGGTCAGTAGGTATTTATTGCACTTGCACTTTAAACAGTGTTTTTTTCCCCCCTTATCTCCTGCAGTCTCCGCTTGTTGTGGGCGGCATCCAGGCTTACACTCCCTTAAATGTTTGGAGTGTTGGTGTATGTATGCTCTGGATGCCTCTATTGCTATATGTGCCCCACCTAGCTGATACTGCGCTACTGTGTACGGGGGGATACTAGTCCCTTTTTGGTTTGGAGCTTACTCTGTTTTTATACATTTATTGTAACACCGATCTGTTCCCAGTATGTACTGTCTTTTGTATATGTTTTTTAATTGATATACCATCTATCATGTTGGATATCCAATAAAGAATAATTAATTAAAATTACTCTCTGTGTGGTTGCTCTCTGAGCTGTGTAGGTGATAATACGAATAACTCCATGCGAGATATTTATGATATAGTTGTTTTTTGGTGCTTCATGGTACAGTCTTAGTAGAAACCTCTGAAACAGATGTCGTGAGGCAATTCTCTCTGCAAAAGTCACTCCAACCATTTATTTGCCTCGCTTGCCAATCAATGGTGGGGTTATGTTTAGTGAGCCAGGGTAGCCCCAACACTAGAGGAGTAGGCAACCCGCTTAGGATGAAACATGACACATCCTCAACATGAGTATCACTCACAATCAAACAGATATTGTGAACTATGCCCTTTAACGATTTCTGAGAAAGTGGAACGGAATCAATAGCAAAAACAGGTATGTCCTTTCCCAAAGTGCATACCTGGAAACCATGTGTTATAGCAAATTGATAATCAATAAGATTGACAGCTGCTCCACTATCTACAAAAATCTCACAAAAAATATTCTTGCTCTCTAGCACCACCCTGGCAGGTAGGACAAAACGGGAACTACAAGCAAACGGAAAACCTTCAATTTCCGCATCAACCTTGCCAATAGTAACAGATGGAACGTTTTTAGAGGATTTTTTTCTTTTTGTTTCTTTATTACTCTCAAAAAACTGCCTGAATCTCCTAGAGGGACAAACATTTGCCAAATGATTTATACCTCCACGACAGAAACAAACCTTCCCATGAGAGCTGGATCCTCTATTGTCAGAGGCAAGCAAACCCAGCTGCATGGGCCCCTGCTCAGAAGGGATTGAGAGCGACTGAGACCCCTGTGCACTGAATGAGACCGCCGCACTGTCCTTGGACTGAATATGAAAGGAAGGAGTGATCTCTCCTCTCTCTCTAAGACGCCTGTCAATACGAACGGCCCGAGACATGGCAGAGTCCAAGGAGGATAGGTCTCTCATGAAAGGCAAATGCATCTTTCAATCCCTCTGAAAGACCATGGCAAAATTGACTTCGGAGTACAGCATCATTCCAACCAGTATCAGCTGCCCATCTCCGAAATTCTGAGCAGTATATCTCTGCGGATTGTTTACCCTGGCATAAAAGACGTAGTCTAGACTCAGCCAGAGCAATACGATCTGGATCATCATATATCTGACCCAGGGCTAAAAAAAATTCATCCACTGAACGGAGGGGCCGTGCCCCCACCGGCAGCGAAAAGGTCCAAGACTGAGCGTTATCCCTGAGCAGCGAGATGATGATCCCCACCCTCCGCTCCTCATCACCAGAGGAATGGGGAAGTAAGCGAAAATGGAGTTTGCAAGCCTCTCTAAAACGAACAAAATTCTCACTACCCCCGGAGAACGTATCCGGAAGCGAGATTTTAGGCTCAGAACAAATTCTATGAACGCAAGCAGAAACGGTCACCTCAAACTGAGAGACAGTTTTCCGGAGATCTTCTACCTCCAGTGAAAGACCCTGCATGCGGTCAATCAAGGTTGAAACCGGATTCATGCTTAAGATGGTTTTGGCGGTTTATAATGTCACGGAAGGTGTACAGAAAACTAGAAGACACAAAATGAAGATCCGACTGACTGGATCCAAAACTAAGGAACCAAAGGGATAGCCCTGCAACAGACCTGGCTCTCTCTCTAACTGCTCAGCCTATGCAAAAATCTCAATGGTAGATGATCGCATATCCTCGTACCTCGACTGTATAACACCTGAACACCCTATAATAGTGAGGGGACACGGCCACCGGCTCCCTACACTAGATACGGAGGGAGTCAGGGTCACCTGGGATCCAGCAAACAGGGAAATACAAATGAATGAACAAAACTTTTCTGTAGAAGACTCAGTAGTAGCATCCAGCATGCCTACACTCCAGGAAGTTGTATAAACCGCAAAGTGATGCAGTATGGGAACGGATTTAAAGGGATGCAATCAGTGCAACTACATGACAGCTGAGAGAGGCTAACGAGATGAGAAAATGAAAGCAAAACAAAAGGAACCTCAAGGAGGAGGTTCTGAAGGACGTCTGTCAGAGCTTCTCAGATGTCTGGTGGTGACAGATGGTCTGCACTGTGGCTGGCAGTAGAGAGAGTGGCCCCTTAACAGTAATAAAGCTCACATGTGCCCCCTTCTCAGTGGTAATGCCCAGATGTGCCGCTTCACAGTGGTAATGCCCAAATGTACCCCTTCACAATGGCAATGCCCAAATGTGCCCCCTTCACAATGGTAATGCCCAGATGTGCCCCTTTTACATTTGTAATGCCCAAATGTGCCCCCTTCACAATGGTAATGCCCAGATGTGCCCCCTACACAGTGGTAAAGCCCAGATGTGTCCCCTTCACAGGGGTAATGCCCAGATGTGCCCCCTTCTGTTACGATCATTGTGGGGGGAAAACTCCACACTAAACACAGGAAGTTACGAATAAGAAGTTTTCGAAACGCGTCAACAGCCAATACACCTGAGAGAACTTGTGTCCTATATGTCTGTGAATATTTGCCAATATAGTACGGAGAAAAAGACACTTCAACAAAAGTGAGTGCTGGAGCCTATATTCTGTTATTTATTGAACCTTTCAAAGGAGGTTGAAAAACTGGGCACCGTGCACGCGGGTATATTCCGTCCTGTAGATTAGAGTGAGCTGGTACCTGCACTTTATATCTATAAACCTACAAAGGATAGTTTCTTCTCTCCGTGTCTCACTAACCCGCTGAGAAGCAAGTCTACTCCGAGATCGTAAAAGATTCAAGGCAGCAGACTACAAGGACTTTCTCTCATTTGGGGGAAAAAAAAACAGGTGCGGCTGATTTGTGTGAACTCTGCTATGGCTTTCTGCTTATCACCGGAACGAAGATCTAAAGCAGATCGGGTATTTTCGGATACAGATATAAATGCATTGGAGGAACTATCCAGTGTTAGTGATATGTACCAACTAGAGAAAATACTATGTCAAGAGACAAGACTATGGTGGGATCATACAACATTGGTCAAATACTTGGAAAAGAATATGATTCCGAGAGGGTTACGGATAAAGAAAATCCCAACCACGATTTTCTCAGAGCAATTTGTGCTGGAATGGAATCAAATATTATCGGACTGTTCAACCAAGCTTATGACACTCATTGTTAAATATGAAGGAGAAAAACTAAAGGACCTGCAAACAGATATTAATGTCTTTAAACAAAAAGTAAAAAGGTCTGAAAATATACCGGACTTTGAAACCCTGTAAAATAACATGAGTGCTAATATTAAAGAAATGGAGGAATACATCATCGAAATGAAACATAAAAAGTTTCAGAGAGAACCCTTTTTCCACCCCTAAATCTATCCTAAAAAAGAAAAAAACCAACAAAAAAAGCAAAGGAACAGGAAACCCACCAAAAGTGAACTTTTCATCTGAACTGGACACAATGGAATTAAGTGATTTATCCCAGGAGTCTACACAAGAAAGCAACCAACAAGATAAGGCAAATGAAATACTGAGACCCAAAACCTCATACTACAAAAAGAATAAACCAAGCAGAAACTATCACTCAACTCCAGCAAAAAACGAGTCCGGAGAGCGGGACGCAAACACAGGAAAAGGACATGTAATGTCAACACGACAGAAGAGGAGGTAAACAACGTCCGCTCAAAGGAAATTTATCCACAGAGACTCTAACTCAAGAACAATTACATGTATTAAGTTTGGGTCTTAATTTTGTGCCAAGTGTGAACTTTGATCTATTTTTGACATTGTTAGATATAAACAGGTTCATTAGACAATTAACAGTAGTAAGACATTTTTTTGATGCTGATCCCTCCGAACATCCTACCAACGTATCAGATACCCCAAATATGTATAATCCATATTTAAATATGGAATTTCAGGAGCAATTAAGTCTGACATGTTTGGAGGATCTTCAGAGGGACAATGAACAGGACAAAAGTCATCTGACAATGCATAGGTTTAGGATTTCCAATCCCGACTTTTATCCACTAATGTCTCGCACCACAAATATGGACCTATTTCAGGATTTGGTGGAAAAAGAACTAAAACAAGTGCATGACGCTGTCATAGGGTGACCACATTTCCAAACTGCCATTCAGGGACACCCGCCCCGGCCCCCCCGCACCCATGTCCACTCCCCAAAAAATATGATTTTTGATACTTTTTAAAAAAAATTAAGTCACTTAGTGACAGCGGCGTACTTTGTACTTACGCTGGCAAGTTCATTGCATCGAAGTTACAGTATGCTTGAGATTGCTATAAACATAACTGCCTGTGCATTGTTCAGTAATTTGTGATTGTGCCCTGCACACAATCACTGGCTACCTAAAACAGGTCATATTTTTAATGTGTTAGACATCTCTTAAGAAAATAGAAATAAGAAATAGAAAAAACAAACAGAACAAGTTGCAATAAATTAACAGATTTTTTTATTGTTTTTTTTTTTTAATGAGCAAGAACTCATTAGCACACTGGCAGCATTTGATGGGGCACAGTAGTGACAATTAATTGACACACTGGCAGCATCTGATCTGATGGGCACAGTAGCGGCAATTGATAGGCACACTGGCAGCATCTGATGAGGCACAGTTTGCGACAATTCATGGGCACACTGGCAGCATCTGATGGGGGCACAGTAGCGACAATTCATGGGCACACTGGCATTTGATGGGGCACAGTCCATCAAATGCCAGTGTGCCCATGAATTGTCGCTACTGTGCCCCCATCAGATGCTGCCAGTGTGCCCATGAATTGTCGCTACTGTGCCCCATCAGATGCTGCCAGTGTGCCCATAAATTGTCGCTACTGTGCGCCATCAAATGCCAGTGTGCCCATAGATTGTCGCTACTGTGCCCCATCAGATGCTGCCAGTGTGCCCATGAATTGTCGCTATTGTGCCCCATCAAATGCCAGTGTGCCCATAAATTGTCGCTACTGTGCGCCATCAAATGCCAGTGTGCCCATAGATTGTCGCTACTGTGCCCCATCAGATGCTGCCAGTGTGCCCATGAATTGTCGCTATTGTGCCCCATCAAATGCCAGTGTGCCCATAAATTGTCGCTACTGTGCGCCATCAAATGCCAGTGTGCCCATAGATTGTCGCTACTGTGCCCCATCAGATGCTGCCACCCAGTGTCAATTGCCCCTATTTGCTCACCTTTTGGAGTCATATAATGGAGATGGAGTGACTGTCTCCTCGTCTGGTCACTGGTGGTGGTGGAGCAGGGCAGGGCAGGGCAGTCTTGCGCCGGTGTTCTTCCAGTCAGGACTCGAGGAGGCACTGGCGTCTGGCAGGCACTGGCAGAGAATCGTCGGGCCGCTCGGGCGGGAGCCGGGAGGAGCCTGCCGGGGGCGCTGGGCGGTAGAGGAGGTCAGACCGGCGGAGAATGAGAACTGCACTGCACTGTGAGAGATGTCACAGGCTTGCAGAGCAGCGGGAGTCGCGGCGCCGGCGGGACTTACTAGCGGGAGCCGAGGTCAGGAGGACTCAGAGGAGGAGGAGGTCTTGGTCTGTGCCACTGCCGCGGTACTGGTAGGTGACGGTGAGTGACTCACTGCCTGCCCTGTACGAATCGATGCTGCTGCGCTGCTCTCTCTGCTGCAAGAACCGCGGCGGCAGCTGGAGGAGGAGGAGGTGGGGGTGGAGTCGGAGCCGCAGAGAGAGCGGGACATGGTGACGTCACTGGTTGCTACACGCCAAGCGGGGCAGCCGTAGCAACCAGTGATTTAGGATGAATTAATTACAACAGCACTGCGGCAGCAGCGGCAGTGAATGTTGCAGACTGGCAGCAGTGGCGTCTCTAGCTTTCAAATTTTGGGGGGGCACACTGGGGGCCAGGACAAAAGTAGGGGGGGCAGCTATAACAATAATACATTTACACAAGTACGCTTAGAAATGCTACAATACTTTACCCAATACCTAAAACCGCAACAGGGAAGAAAAGTCCAGCTGTCTGTGGATGACACTTTTATAGAGAGGGGGATCTGTGGATGACACTGCTATGGGGGGGATCTGTGGATGCCACATACCGTATATAGCATCTTATGCTATATGTGTCATCCCCAGATCCACCCCATGACAGTGTCATCCCCATTTCCCCCTCCATAACAGTGTCATCACAGATCTCCCTCCCTATAACAGTGTCATCCACAGATCTCCCTCCCTATAACAGTGTCATCCACAGATCTCCCTCCCTATAACAGTGTCATCCACAGATCTCCCTCCCCGCCTCTCACAGGAGTGTACATATATAAAAAAAGCATATTTCACATGAACACTTACAGTTACTTGGCTTGGCCCTTGGGGATCTCGGACGCCACTTCAACACTTTGGCCGGGGGCTCGGCGGAGCTGATGTGTTTTATCCTAATGAGAAAGATTTCATAATAAGGATTTGGAGAAGGGGCAGAGGGATAGCAGAGCAGGGAGAGGCTGGTGCTGCTACTAGGGGGTCATACCATGGGGGAGTAATAAAACCCACCATAATGCCCCCCAGTAGAAAGAATTCTCTTTATAATGTGCAAAACATACCCCCTTGTAATGCCCCCAGTTGAGCTAATGTCCCCCATAATGTGCCAGTATAAAATACCCCTATATAGTGCCCCAGTAAATGGCTCCATAGTGCTCCTCTCCCCCCTTCCTGCTAGTGCCCCCATAATGTACCAGTATAAAATGCCCCATATATCGTGCCCCAGTAGATGCCCTCAGTGTCCCCCATAATTTGCAAGTATAAAATACCCCTTCTTAGTGCCCCCTGTAGATGACTCCATAGTACTCCTGTCTCCCTTCTCCATAGTACCCACCATAATGTGTCCCAGTATAAAATGCTACTGTACAGAGCCCCCCATATAAAACACCCCTTCTTTGTGGCCTCAGTAGATGCCCCTATAGTGCCCACCAATAATGTGCCAGTAATAAGTGCCCTCAATAACGTGCCACTGCCAGTAACAAGAGCCCCCCAATGTGCCAGTAACAAGAGCCCCATCACGTGCCAGTAATAAGCCCCCCATCACGTGCCAGTAATAAGCCCCCCATCACGTGCCAGTAATAAGCCCCCCATCACGTGCCAGTAATAAGCCCCCCATCACGTGCCAGTAATAAGCCCCCCATCACGTGCCAGTAACAAGAGCCCCATCACGTGCCAGTAATAAGCCCCCCATCACGTGCCAGTAATAAGCCCCCCATCACGTGCCAGTAATAAGCCCCCCATCACGTGCCAGTAATAAGCCCCCCATCACGTGCCAGTAATAGGCCCCCCCATCACGTGCCAGTAATAAGCCCCCCCATTACGTGCCAGTAATAAGCCCCCCATTACGTGCCAGTAATAAGCCCCCCATTACGTGTCAGTAATAAGCCCCCCCATTACGTGCCAGCAATAAGCCCCCCATTACGTGCTTGTAATAAGCCCCCATTACGTGCCAGTATTAAGCCCCCCCATCACTTGCCAGTATTAAGCCCCCCATCATGTGCCAGTATTAAGTCCCCCCATCATCATGTGCCAGTATTAAGCCCCCCCATCATCATGTGCCAGTATTAAGCCCCCCATCATGTGCCAGTATTAAGCCCCCCCATTGTAATAAGCCCCCCCATTGTAATAAGCCCCCCATTGTAATAAGCCCCCCCATTGTAATAAGCCCCCCTCATTGTAATAAGCCCCCCATTGTAATAAGCCCCCCTCATTGTAATAAGCCCCCCTCATTGTAATAAGCCCCCCCATTGTAATAAGCCCCCTCCATTGTAATAAGCCCCCCCATTGTAATAAGCCCCCTCATTGTAATAATCCCCCCATTGTAATAAGCCCCCCTCATTGTAATAAGCCCCCTCATTGTAATAAGCCCCCTCATTGTAATAAGCCCCCCCATTGTAATAACCCCCCCCATTGTAATAAGCCCCCCCATTGTAATAAGCCCCCCCCCATTGTAATAAGCCCCCCTCATTGTAATAAGTCCCCCCACTGTAATAAGCCCCCCTCATTGTAATAAGCCCCCCCATTGTAATAAGTCCCCCCACTGTAATAAGCCCCCCTCATTGTAATAAGCCCCCCCATTGTAATAAGCCCCCCCATTGTAATAAGCCCCCCTCATTGTAATAAGTCCCCCCATTGTAATAAGCCCCCCCATTGTAATAAGCCCCCTCATTGTAATAAGCCCCCCCCCATTGTAATAAGCCCCCCCTCATTGTAATAAGGCCCCCCATTGTAATAAGCCCCCCATTGTAATAAGCCCCCCATTGTAATAAGCCCCCCATTGTAATAAGCCCCCCCCCATTGTAATAAGCCCCCCCCCCAATGCCAGTAACACTATTGTAAAAAAAAAAAACAACAAAAAAAAACACTTATACTTACCTCAGTGTCAGCGATGCGATGCAGACTCTTCCTGTGTCCCGCGCTGTAAGGCTCGGGCGGTGCGATGACGTCATCGCCCCGCCTTCGCCGGCCTCTGATAGGCTGCCGGCCTAGTGCCTGCAGCCTATCAGAGGAAGGGGAAGGGACACGCCTCTCCCTCCCCTGCACCTCCGCTGGCACAGGCAGATTACTAAGGAGATGAGCGCAATGGAAGCGCTCATCTCCCTGTGCCCGGCGGCGGCGGCTCACTTGGGGGGGCATTTTAGTTGGGGGGGCACATGGGGGGGCACAGCATGATGTAGGGGGGGCCGTGGCCCCCTCTGGCCCCCCCCTGGCGACGCCACTGACTGGCAGGCAGTTGATTCCGGGACTCTCTATTGTCCCGGTTTGAAGGCTCCCGGGACACGGGACAAAAACGTAAATTACGGGACGATCCCGGGCAAACCGGGACACGTGGTCACCCTACGCTGTCAGGGACTGCAACACATCCCACAATGTCTCCAAAAATCAAAGACAGGCCTTGAAAGAGCTGTCAGATAATAAGAAAATAATAATTAAAATGGCAGACAAGGGGGGATCTGTTGTCGTCCTTGACAGAGATGCATACTACCATCAAATAATGGAAATCTTAGGAGATGCTATCACGTATATTAAACTTCCATCAAATCCTATTGTGAAATATCAAATGGAATGTACCCAGATCCTTAAAAAAGGACTGGATTATGCATTCATATCACAAAAAGAATACGATTATATGAATGTAGATTTCCCTGTTACCCCGATCATGCATGCAGTCCCCAAGGTCCATAAAAACCTAAACCCGCCACCTTTGCGCCCCATAATCAGTGGCATAGGGTCTTTAACAGAAAGACTCGGTAACTGGCTGGATTGTGTGATCCAACCCATGGTCAAGAGGATACCGGGTTACATCAGGGACACGTCAGAAGTCCTGAGGTCATTCTATAATAAAAAATGGAAATCAGAATACAGGTGGCTTACAATAGACGTAGTGGCACTCTACCCTTCAATCCCACATAACATTGCAGTGGAAGCTTTAGAGTTCCACCATTATAAACATAGTGGATATGGGGATGACTTCATAGAATATGTCCTTGATGTAACCATGTTCCTCATGTCCCATAACTATTTTGTTTTCGACAAGGTGTTTTACCTACAATCAAAAGGAGTTTCAATGGGGGCCAAGTACTCCCCAGCCCTGGCCAATCTAACTATGGCCTACTGGGAACAAAAATACATATATAGTACCAACAATCCCTTTGCCAACTGTCTGAACTGGTACGACAGGTACATCGATGACCTGCTCATTATTTGGAGCAGCGATGTGCCTGCCGTACAGGAGTTCATACAGTATCTCCAAAATACCACCTACAATCTAAGATTTACATATAATGAGGATCCCAAGACGATGAACTTCCTGGACCTAAAACTAACAGGTATTCCAGAGAAAGTAATCCTAACAGAGACATACAGGAAGGAGATTACAGGCAATACGATTCTGCGAGCAGATAGTCATCATTCGCACCATACTATCAAGTCCATCCCAGTGGGTGAATTTATACGGGCTAGGAGAAACTGCAACACAATTGAGGCATTTAGAAAAGAAAGCCATGTAATATGGGCGCGCTTATCAGACAGAAAATACCCAGATTGGATGATACTAAGGGGCCTCCATATAGCAATGAATAAGACCAGGGAATATTTATTGTTCAACAATAACAACGAGAATAACTCCCAAAAAAATATCCCCAAAAAAATACCCAACATATACAAAAATAAAAACAAAGATGGGTGCACAAATGGGGATATTAACCAAGAAGACAAGCATGTTAAAGTTAAACAACCCACCCTGGTTTTAACGTACAGCAGACAATTCAATACAATTCAGAATATAATAAGAAAGTATCTGCCTGTACTATACGAGGATAATATACTGGACACTATACTCAAACAGGGTTGCAGAATAGTATCAAAAAGACCCCCCACAATAGGGAATTCCTTGTCTCCATCAATGTTTGTACGCGAAACACATCCACAAACAAACACATGGCTAACATACAAAGGATTCACACGCTGCGGTAGTCAACGGTGCCGCACTTGCAACTATGCACAAAATAATAAAACTTTCGCTAACACAGATCATACACAGCTATATAATATCAAGTCTTATATCAATTGTAATACAAAAGCTGTAGTTTATGTGATCATTTGTGAACAATGCGATAAAATGTATGTAGGGTGCACTATAAGAAAGTTTAAAAACAGAATTTTGGAACACCTAAACTATATAGACAACCCCTCATACACCAACATATTAAATGCCGCAAGACACTTTATAGACAAACACAATCGCAGTGCAAAGCATTTTAAAGCATATGCGATAGAACATGTAAAAACCCCTATCAGAGGAGGAGATATCAGGCATCTAGTAAACCTTAGAGAGGCTTTCTGGATATTTAAATTGGAAACAAGGTATCCAAAGGGAATGAATATGAGAAGGGAAATCATGCATTTCTATTAGGAGAGCATAGGAAGGTGGGGTGTGGTTTTTCCCTGAAACCAAAAAAGGAAATAACAACAGGATAGGAAATCCCAGTGTGAACAGGTACCTACAAACCGTAGGAGGCACATAGCAGAGGTCCTCTTTCCTTTTCTTTTATCTGTATGTTCCATAGTTTTTATGTTAACAATATGAGAAATAATGGGTATGCGGCGAAAGGATTATTTTGAGGCAACCCTACTTTAATGTTTTTAATGTTAACTTTTGTATGTCAGATATTGAGCTGGAATGAGTCTGATGTTCCAGGTGATGACTAATAGCAACTAGTGTTTTGGGAAGGGGCTAATACGATCCACCTCCCCCCACTCCATGTTTCTGGAGTGGGAGTGAACCAACATCTAACTACACACATCCATATGGCTATTTATACCTGAGAACATCAGACGCACACCACTGTTACGAATAAGAAGTTTACAGCCAATACACCTGAGAGAACTTGTGTCCTATATGTCTGTGAATATTTGCCAATAAAGTACGGCGAAAAAGACACTTCAACAAAAGTGAGTGCTGGAGCCTATATTCTGTTATTTATTTGTACAGTAACTGGGCCTGGAAACTAGGGAAGAAACAGGTCACCTCCTTAACAACCCTAATCCGGGCCCTAACTACTTATCAATATGAATAGACCTTGAAGGTAGGAATATTCATATGCAGGATACCTAGGCCCTTATATCCCTATAAGGCCCTGGAATGAGGTTAGGACCAGAGACAACCCATTCCTCCCTAGATGGACGAATGGAAGTCTCTGTCTCAGGCCCAGATACAAAACAACAGGGAATATAAAAAACACAAAACAATAAGAAAAGACAAGACTTATCTGAAAGTAGAAAACTGGCAACTCCAGAAGCACCACAGAGTACAACCGAACAGCTAGTTAGAAGGCAGGAAGAAAATCTATAAACCGCACCTCCGAGAGTGAGAAGCGGCTACTTATGGGAAAGGCAAATCACCAAAAAGCAACACCTGAAGCAAGTAGTGTGGCATTCACCAAAACACAGACACAATAAGATCCACAGTGAACTTTTCAATTTAACCCACGAGTTGCCAGTCTCTCCGATCTCCTGGTAACTGCCACAGGAACGTCCATGATAGTATCCCCCTTCTACGGGTGACCTCCGGGCAC
The DNA here is from genome assembly GCF_905171765.1 of Bufo bufo. Classification (NCBI taxonomy): domain Eukaryota; kingdom Metazoa; phylum Chordata; class Amphibia; order Anura; family Bufonidae; genus Bufo; species Bufo bufo. Next base: position 617,963,209 of record NC_053392.1, read on the forward strand.
CCAGGACCGACCTTATTCGGGTGAGATCTATGAAAGGCATTCACTAAACGATTGGCATTAACGTCGGATGCCAGCACCCACATCCTCTCCTCCGGTCCATAACCTCTCCAGTGGACAAGATATTGAAGGGATTCATGGAGAACTCAAGAGTCAATTATTTTTGCGATCGCGAATTCCAAACTACCATCCACCATGACCGGAGCAGGTGGCAAGGAAGATGGCTGTAAAGCTTCCACATATTTTTTCAACAAAGACCTATGGGACGCATTATGATTTTTCAGGGCCTGAGAAAACTCAAGACAAAAAGCTACAGGATTAATAATGGCCATGATCTTATATGGGCCGATAAACTTTGGACCCAACTTCCAGGAAGGTGCCTTCAACTTAATGTTCCTTGTGGACAGTCACACAGAATCACCCACACCAAGATCCGGACCATTCATACGTTTCCTGTCAGCCACACGTTTATATTTGTTGCCCATATTTTTCAAGTTATTTTGAATTTTTCGCCATATCGATGACAATGATGACGAAAAACGTTCTTCTTAATGGATACCAGAAGTATTAGAACCAGAAATGTGTCAAACTGTGCGTGAAATCCATAGGCCCCAAAAAACGGCGACTCACCAGTGAACTCCTGACTATGGTGGTTTATGGCAAACTCTGCCAAAGACAAAAAGGAAGACCACTCCTCCTGGTTCTCAGACACAAAACATCTCAAGTAAGTCTCCAGACTCTGATTAGTGCGCTCCGTCTGTCCAGTCAACTGAAGATGAAAAGCCGAAAAAAAGGACAGTAGAATTCCCAGACGAGTACAGAATGCTTTCCAGAATCTGGAAACAAACCGAGTCCCACGATCTGAGACCACGTCAGAGGGAATGCCATGAAGTTTCAGAATGTTGTCAACAAATATCTGTGCAAGGGTTTTAGCATTAGGTAGGCCTGGTAATGAAATAAAATGTACCATTTTACTAAAACGATCAACTACAACCAGAATAACTGTCTTTCCTGAAAAATTAGATAGATCAGTGATAAAGTCCATGGATACATGAGTCCATGATCTGGACGGAATGGGTAACGAAAGTAAAGATCCAAAAGGCCGAGTAAGTGTCCCCTTGGCCCATGCACAGGTAGTACAGGCTGACACATAGTCCTTCACACACTTACGCCATCCCGGCCACCAGAATCTACGAGATATGAGGTTGGCAGTGGACCTACCCCAGGATGTCCTGTAAGAACCGTACAATGATGTTCCTCCAACACCCTGTGACGCAATTCCGGTGGCACAAATAGTTTCCCAGAGGGACACGAGTCCGATACGTCTCCCTGCGCCTCTTACACCTTCATCTCAAGGTCAGGGTAGAGGGCGGATATCACCACCCCTTTAGACAGTATGGGACTCAGGCTTTCAAAATAACCACCTCCAGGGAAACTACGTGACAAGGCGTCCGCCTTTACTTTCTTAATCCCAGGACAATAGGTGACTAGTGATGAGCGGCAGGGGTCATATTCGAATTCGCGATATTTCGCGAATATTTCGTAGAATATTCATCGAATATTCGCAAATTTGAATATTCGTTATATTCTACGATTTTTTTTACTCAAAAAATCGACGAGGCAATGATCGTGTAATATGCAAATTTTCGTATTCTAATTTTCGAATTTTTATTGCGAATTTTTCAGCTTTTAGACAAAGAATATTATAGCACTATATTAGCTAAATTGCTCTATATTCGTTTTTTTTTTTCGAATATTCGCTATATTGCTATAACTTTGTTTTTTAGAATATTCGTAATATTCTAAAACAAGAATATATAGCAATATAGCGAATATTCGAAAAAAAAACGAATATAGAGCAATTTAGCTAATATAGTGCTATAATCTTCTTTGTCTAATAGTTGTCATTTTTTTCTCATCTGAAGTTCAGATTGGAAAAAAATTACAACTATAAAAAAAAAAAGATTATAGCACTATATTAGCTAAATTGCTCTATATTCGTTTTTTTTCTCGAATATTCGCTATATTGCTAAAACAAGACTATATAGCAATATAGCGAATATTCGAAAAAAAAGAATATAGAGCAAAATTCGCAAACAACACTACTCCTAAAGTCAAGTATATTGCAGCCTTCTTATTGGCCCACAAGCTAGAAGCAGGGGGGTATCATGTGTACTGATTTAAAAAAAAAAAATCGAATATAAAAAAAAATATAAGAAAAGAAAAAAAATTATTTTGAATATTCGAAATTACGAATATATATCACTATATTCGAAATATTCGAAGTACCTATATTCGCGATAAAAATTCGAAATTCAAATATTCGTGATCAACACTATAGGTGACAGTGAAATTAAATCTGGTGAAAAACAGGGCCTATCTGGCTTGTCTTGGGTTCTGTAATTTCGCCGACTCCAGATAAGCCAGATTTTTGTGATCAGTGAATACTGTGATCGGATGAATCGCCTCTTCCAACCAATGACGCCATTCCTCAAAAAACAATTTAATGGCAAGCAACTCTCTGTTACCCACATCATAATTTTTCTCAGTGGGGGATAGTTTTTTGAGAAAAATGCACATGGCCGCCATTTACCAGGTGATGGGCCCTGTGACAAAACTGCTCCTACCACCAAAGGATGCGTCCACTTCCACAATAAACGGTTGTGACACATCTGGCTGCACCATTATGGGAGAAGAAGAGAAGCATTCTTTAATCGCAGAAAAGGCTTGCGACGCCGAATCAGACCATACAGAGACATCCGTCCCTTTCTTAGTCATGTCCGTTAAGGGTTTTACTATTGTCAAATAATTCTTAATACATTTTCGGTAATAGTTGGTAAATCCTAAAAACCGCATAAGAGCCTTCATATTTTCGGGTCGATCCCAGTCCAATACAGCACAAACTTTCTCAGGATCCATTTGAAAACCCGAAGATGACAGCAGGTAGCCCAAGAACTGCACCTCGTGTACCGCAAAAAAACACACTTCTCTAGTTTTGCAAACAATTTATTATCCCTTAGAATCTATAACACCTGTCTCACATGGTTCTGATGTGTTTGTTATATATTGTGTTCACAGAAGCAGAAAAGATAATATGCCTTTAAGATTTGTTATATGAATGTGAGGTAAGCTCAATGACACAGCAGAAACAACAGAATGCATAGAGTTAGGCCTCATGCACACGACCGTATTTTTTTGCGGTCCGCAAAAACGGGTTCTGTTTTTCCGTGATCCGTGACCGTTTTTTCGTCCGTGGGTCTTCCTTGATTTTTGGAGGATCCACGGACATGGCCGTGCGGAGCCAAACGGATCCGTCCTGAATTACAATGCAAGTCAATGGGGACGGATCCGTTTGACGTTGACACAATATGGTGCAATTTCAAACGGATCCGTCCCCCATTGACTTTCAATGTAAAGTCAGGAGTTAATATACCATAGGATCAGAGTTTTCTCCAATCCGATGGTATATTTTAACTTGAAGCGTCCCCATCACCATGGGAACGCCTCTATGTTAGAATATACCGTCGGATTTGAGTTACATCGTGAAACTCAAATCCAACAGTATATTCTAACACAGAGGCGTTCCCATGGTGATGGGGACGCTTCAGGTTAGAATATACTAAAAGAACTGTGTACATGACTGCCCCCTGCTGCCTGGCAGGTGCTGCCAGGCAGCAGGGGGCAGCCCCCCCCTGTAGTTAACACATTGGTGGCCAGTGCGGCCGCCCCCCCCTCCCCTGTAGTTAACTCGTTGGTGGCCAGTGGGCCCCCCTCCCTCCCCTGTAGTTAACTCGTTGGTGGCCAGTGGGCCCCCCTCCCTCCCCTGTAGTTAACTCGTTGGTGGCCAGTGGGCCCTCTCCCCTCCATCCCCCTCCTAATTAAAATCTCCCCCCCTATCATTGGTGGCAGCGGAGAGTACCGATCGGAGTCCCAGTTTAATCGCTGGGGCTCCGATCGGTAACCATGGCAACCAGGATGCTACTGCTGTCCCGGTTGCCATGGTTACTTAGCAATTTGTAGAACCATTATACTTACCTGCGAGCTGCGATGTCTGCGTCCGGCCGGGAGCTCCTCCTACTGGTAAGTGACAGGTCTGTGCGGCGCATTGCTTAATGACCTGTCACTTACCAGTAGGAGGAGCTCCCGGCCGGACGCAGACATCGCAGCTCCAGGTAAGTATAATGGTTCTACAAATTGCTAAGTAACCATGGCAACTGGGACAGCAGTAGCGTCCTGGTTGCCATGGTTACCGATCGGAGCCCCAGCGATTAAACTGGGACTCCGATCGGTACTCTCCGCTGCCACCAATGATAGGGGGGAGATTTTAATTAGGAGGGGGAGGGAGGGGAGAGGGCCCACTGGCCACCAATGAGTTAACTACAGGGGAGGGAGGGGGGCCGGCCGCACTGGCCACCAACGAGTTAACTACAGGGGAGGGAGGGGGGCCCACTGGCCACCAACGAGTTAACTACAGGGGAGGGAGGGGGGGCCGGCCGCACTGGCCACCAATGTGTTAACTACAGGGGGGGGCCCACTGGCCACCAATGTGTTAACTACAGGGGAGGGAGGGGGGGGGGCCGGCCGCACTGGCCACCAATGTGTTAACTACAGGGGGGGGCCCACTGGCCACCAATGTGTTAACTACAGGGGAGGGAGGGGGGGGCCGGCCGCACTGGCCACCAATGTGTTAACTACAGGGGGGGGCCCACTGGCCACCAATGTGTTAACTACAGGGGGGGGGGCTGCCCCCTGCTGCCTGGCATCACCTGCCAGGCAGCAGGGGGCAGTCATGTACACAGTTCTTTTAGTATATTCTAACCTGAAGCGTCCCCATCACCATGGGGATGCCTCTGTGGTTAGAATATACTGTCGGTATGAAAAAGCTTTTATGCAGACGGATCTTCGGATCCGTCTGCATAAAAAGTAACCTACGGCCACGGATCACGGACACGGATTGACTTGAATGGGTCCGTGAACCGTTGTCCGTCAAAAAAATAGGACAGGTCTTATTTTTTTGACGGACAGGATACAAGGATCACGGTCTCGGCTGCAAAACGGTGCATTTTCCGATTTTTCCACGGACCCATTGAAAGTCAATGGGTCCGCGAAAAAAAACGGAAAACGGCACAATGGCCACGGATGCACACAACGGTCGTGTGCATGAGGCCTTAAACTGTTGTTGCTGGGCAGGAGTCTAGACCAATCACAACCAGCCTCACACACAGCAGGAGTCTTGGCCAATCACAGCCAGCCTCACACACAGCCTTTGTGGGAAATTCCCCTAGCAGGAGCTGCTAGAAATCATTATTCACCAGAGAGAGAAGCTGAACAGACATTCACTCCACTAAGAGCTGTGTTTTATGGAAGCACATAGGCCAAACTACAAATTCAATTGCAACCATACAGATTCCATATTGCAATCCAAATTGCATACAACCATACCAGATCACGCTCAACCAATCTGCAAATAGTTACTGCATACTGCAAATTGCGACCAAATTCAGCAAATAGAACTATTAGTTAGACCTGAGATATACCTCTCTATAACTTGAAGTGAGAGTACAGATACTGAAGAGAGAAATATATCCACCATTTTATGTTGAATGACAAGATTGAACAGTTGAACCACCACTTTTGCATACCGCCATTTTATGAATCTTTATGCAACACGTGTTTTGTACATGGACTATCTGCTGCAGAGGCGGCAGTGTTATATGAAGAAAAATTGAAGTTAATAAAGAAGTTACTTCAAGCATTTGGTGTGCTCTTTAAACCTACTGTTTCCATAGAACGGTGCTAGAGGAATTGCAGAGTAATAGACAGTCTGGTTAGACTAAAAGTCAGAGATATCAAAATTCTTCTAATGCCACAGCATAAAAGGCACTTCATAGTGCTGCTCCTGCCACAGTGGAACTACTACCCTCAGAGGATGAAGTGATAGCGCTCCTCAACTTGCATAGTAAACAGCGCATTAGAGCAGCGGAGCGCCAGAATATACCGCCGCGCAGCAATTGTTCCCTGAGTGAGCAAACAAAGACACCTCAGCAGAGCTACCATAGAGGCCATAGAACGTGTGCATTAGACAAACTGTAGCCAACTCTTAAAAAGTGGCAGAACTGCAAAGGCAAAATAGTCAGAGAAAGATCGACAACCCTCCTGCGATCCCTAGAGAGAGAAAGAGATGCATGGTGGGAGGCCAAAGTCCAGAGCTAAAGTGCCCGCACCGCTTAATATCATTGGTGGCCAGTGTGCGGCCTCCCCTCCGTCGGAGTCCCAGTTTAATCGCTCTGGGGCTCCGATCGGTAACCATGGCAACCAGGACGCTACTGCAGGCCTGGTTGCCATGGTTACTTAGCAATATTACAATATTAAAAGCATCATACTTACCTGCTGGCTGCTGAGATGTCTGTCTCCGACCGGGAGCTCCTCCTACTGGTAAGTGACAGATCAATGCGCCGCACAGACCTGTTCCCCTGTATGAATTCCTAAATGTTTCACAAGATTAGATTTCTGACTAAAACATTTCTGACATTCTGAACATGAAAATGGCTTCGCTCTTGTGTGTGTTCTCTCATGATTCTTTTTAGAGCATTTCCACATAAAACATTTCCCACATTCTGAACATGAATATGGCTTCTCCCCTGTGTGAATTCTCTGATGTCCAACAAGCTGTGATTTCAGACTAAAACATTTCCCACATTCTGAACATGAAAATGTCTTCTGTCCTAAGTGGATTCTTAGATGTTTCAAAAGACCAGATTTCTCACCAAAACATTTCCCACATTCTGAGCATGAAAATGGCTTCTCTCCTGTGTGAATTCTTTGATGTTTTACAAGATCTGATTTATGACTTAAACACTTTCCACATTCAGGACACAGAAACGGCTTCTCTCCTGTGTGAATTCTCTGATGTTTAACAAGATCTGATTTATGTCTAAAACACTTTCCACATTCAATACATGAGAATGGCTTCTCACCAGTGTGAGTTCTCTGATGCCGAATAAAACTTGATTGACTGGGAAAACATTTTCCACATTCTGAACATGAAAATGGCTTCTCCCCTGTACTTACCTGCTGGCTGCTGAGATGTCTGTCTCCGACCGGGAGCTCCTCCTACTGGTAAGTGACAGATCAATGCGCCGCACAGACCTGTTCCCCTGTATGAATTCCTAAATGTTTCACAAGATTAGATTTCTGACTAAAACATTTCTGACATTCTGAACATGAAAATGGCTTCGCTCTTGTGTGTGTTCTCTCATGATTCTTTTTAGAGCATTTCCACATAAAACATTTCCCACATTCTGAACATGAATATGGCTTCTCCCCTGTGTGAATTCTCTGATGTCCAACAAGCTGTGATTTCAGACTAAAACATTTCCCACATTCTGAACATGAAAATGTCTTCTGTCCTAAGTGGATTCTTAGATGTTTCAAAAGACCAGATTTCTCACCAAAACATTTCCCACATTCTGAGCATGAAAATGGCTTCTCTCCTGTGTGAATTCTTTGATGTTTTACAAGATCTGATTTATGACTTAAACACTTTCCACATTCAGGACACAGAAACGGCTTCTCTCCTGTGTGAATTCTCTGATGTTTAACAAGATCTGATTTATGTCTAAAACACTTTCCACATTCAATACATGAGAATGGCTTCTCACCAGTGTGAGTTCTCTGATGCCGAATAAAACTTGATTGACTGGGAAAACATTTTCCACATTCTGAACATGAAAATGGCTTCTCCCCTGTATGAATTCTTAAATGTGTCACAAGACCAGATTTCTGACTAAAACATTTCTGACATTCTGAACATGAATATGGCTTGCTCTTGTGTGAGTTCTCTGATGTTTCTTTCGAGAGGATTTCCACATAAAACATTTCCCACATTCTGAACATGAATACCTCTTCTCCCCTATGTGACTTCTCTGATGTCCAACTAGAATAACTTTTCTTGTAAAAGATTTTCCACATTCAGAGCATGAAAATGACTTTTTATCTCTGCAATTTCTCTCATATAAAGAAAGATTAGATTTCTTCTTAAAAGGTTTCCCATGTGAAAATATTTTTCCACTCTTCTGTTTAGTTCTTCTTTTGCCAGTCAGTAATTGATTAGATGAAGGTTTCTTGTGACCAGCAGTATCGGTGGATAGATCTCCACTGTGAAGGACTGAGGGTACATTAGGAGTTATTGAATTAGCTTGTGTGGTATTGTTATCTTCTGCTTTATCATAGGAAGATAAATGAAGATTCTTATGGTATACTCTCATCCTGTTTTCACCTAGAAAATTTAACAAAAGTTTATTTTTTTCCCCAATGACAGTTAATGCGAGCGATCTTCCCGGTAATCTCGCCATCTAAATGTGCCGCGGATCACCTGATGAACGAGCAAAACGATTGTTCATCAGGTGATCCTGCTGTTCGTGCAGGCACCACCAATCATTGTTTCTGGACAGAAGATTGTGAGGTCTAAACAGCGATCTGCTGCCCAGAAACAATGATTCTGTATGGGGATGAGGGATCTCTATATAGCGATCCCTCATCCTCATACTGTGAAAGAGTTCGCTGATTGAAAATGCAGCGTTCTTCTTCACTGAACGAGCAGCCAGCTGTCCGGAAGGAATGCTTCCTTCCTGACAACCAGTCGATCCATCAGTCCGTCTAATCTCGTCTTGAGTTTTTAGGAGTTTTTAGTTGTCCAAGAATATATTCCCTTGTAGAGATGGTGACAGGTGTTTCTATCCAGACCATACAGTCCAATACATCCCAATGTCAACAGACAACAAAAGTTCCAGAAATTCAAAAGATACCACCAAAAATGAATATAATAGATATCATGAGTGGAAGGAAATTCAGCATAAACATGTACACACCACCTGTGTATACGCTTAATGTATGGCCCTATTATATGCATTACAAAACCATATCTCACCCAAGTGCTTAATGAGCTTTGATGAAAATTATCAAAACTAGAGCAGGTGGACACCATTCAGATTCCAATCATAATAGGACAACCTTTGGAAATTTAAATAATTGATTTGATAGGTTGTCATGGGCAGCAACTCCATTTTCCTTTCAACAAGATTTGATACATCTTCTCTTCCTTTTGTTTTGATCGCTGTTGCGCCCTATTTGTGCTTTTCATATTGTGGCAACTTTCTTCTCTATATTTCTTGCACCTTTCCTTTTTCCATTCTCAGCCCTTGTATCCCCCTTAACCCCTTTTTTCCTGTTGTTCCATTGCTGCATTCTATATTTACTTGCAATTTTTGGGCACATACAACTTAATGATTTATTTTTGTTAACTCTTTTTGGGTGGGAATGTGAAAAAACAACAGCAATTCCACCACAGATTTTTGCATTTTACAATGTTTACCATGTGGCATAAAAAGTATGTTTGCTTCATTCTGCAGGTCAGTATGATTGCTCGAATACACTTGGATAGGAAGGAGCCGTCCCATAGAAGTGAATGGGATGGCTTCTTGTAATTACACTGCTAACTGCTGCAATGTCGACGGCAAGCAGGTAAACAATGAAAGGAAGGCAGCACTCTCACGAAGCGCGGCCTTCTCTTTAATCAACTGATTGGTGGGGGTGCCAGGTGTCTAACCCCAACCAATATGATATTGATGACCTAACCTGAGGATACATGCTTGACAAAGGCTGTTGTACAGCCAAAAAGTTGCTCAGTTTTTGTATGCTGTAAAGTCCTCAATAAAGATGAAGTGATGAGAGATGCTGCCACCGCTATTTGATTTCTACACATTTTCTGGCTAACTGGATCCACGGCCGGTGCGGGGCTGTTGCATCTTTCTGTAAGAAGTACGGACCATTGTGTGCTGTTCCTGCATATTTGTTTCTACTAACCTGAGGATAGGTCATCAATATTAAAATCCTGGAAACCCCCTTTAAGCTCCTGAACCCTGATCATGACGGTTGGATGGCGAAACATGTAGGGGAACTTTAACCCCTTAAGGATTCAGCCCTATTTCACCTTAAGGACTTGGCCATTTTTTGCAAATCTGACCAGTGTCAATTTAAGTGCTGATAACTTTAAAACGCTTTGACTTACCGAGGCCGTTCTGAGATAGTTTTTTCGTCACATATTGTACTTCATGACACTGCTAAAATTGGGTCCAAAAAGTAAATTTTTTTGCATAAAAAAATACCAGATTTACCAGAAAATTTGAAAAATTTGCAAATTTCAAAGTTTCTGTTTCTCTACTTCTGTAATACATAGTAATACCCCCAAAAATTTTGATGACTTTAGATTCCCCATATGTCTACTTCATGTTTGTAGCATTTTTGGAATGATATTAAATTTTTTGGGGATGTTACAAGGCTTAGAAGTTTAGAAGCAAATCTTGAAATTTTTCAGAAATTTACAAAAAAACAATTTTTAGGGACCACTACAGGTCTGAAGTCACTTTGCGAGGCTTACATAATAGAAACTGCCTAAAAATGACCCCATTCAATAAACTACACCCCTCAAGGTATTCAAAACAGATTTTACAAACTTTGTTAACCCTTTAGGTGTTGCACAAGAGTTATTGGCAAATGGGGATGAAATTTGAGAATTTCATTTTTTTGCCTAATTTTCCATTTTAACCCATTTTTTACACTAACAAAGCAAGGGTTAACAGCCAAACAAGACTGCATCTTTATTGCCCTGACTCTGACGTTTACAGAAACACCTCATATGTGGCCGTAAACTACTGTACGGGCACACAGTAGGGCGTAGAGGGAAAGGTGCGCCGTATGGTTTTTGGAAGCCAGATTTTGCTGGACTGGTTTTTTGACACCATGTCCCATTTGAAGCCCCCCTGATGCACCCCTAGAGTAGAAACTCCATAAAAGTGACCCCATCTAAGAAACTACACCCCTCAAGGTATTCAAAACTGATTTTACAAACTTTGTTAACCCTTTAGGTGTTGCACAAGATTTAATGGAAAATAGAGATACAATTTCAAAATTTCACTTTTTTGGTAGATTTTCCATTTTAATATTTTTTTTCCAATTACAAAGCAAGGGTTAACAGCTAAACAAAACTCAATATTTATGGCCCTGATTCTGTAGTTTACAGAAACACCCCATTGTGGTCGTAAACCGCTGTACGGGCACGCGGCAGGGTGCAGAAGGAAACGAATGTCATATGGTTTTTGGAAGGCAGATTTTGCTGGACTGTTTTTTTTTACACCATGTCCCATTTGAAGCCCCCATGATGCACCCCCAGAGTAGAAACTCCAAAAAAGTGACCCCATTTTAGAAACTACGGGATAGGGTGGCAGTTTTGTTGGTACTAGTTTAGGGTACATATGATTTTTGGTTGCTCTATATTACACTTTTTTGTGCGGCAAGGTAACAAGAAATAGATTTTTTGGCACGTTTTTTTTTTTGTTATTTACAACATTCATCTGACAGGTTAGATCATGTGGTAATTTTATAGAGCAGGTTGTCACGGACGCGGCGATACCTAATATCGCGGGTCCCTTCCTTCCGGGTGCGTCTACGGCGCTTCATACTGTAGGACTTCCGGAATTTGGCACGCAGTGTTTGTCCTGTGAGCATGCGCGCCCTGCCATTTCCGATATTTGGAACGTAGGACACGCCGGCTCGGCGGCGCACACTGGTGCACAGTATTTCCGGCCACTGCTTATGTCGGAACTTACATGGGCAGCAATAAGCGCACATCTAAAGCGCAAATTTGATATACCCAGCCCCCTTTTCCTTTCTTCATCCCTCCCACTGACCAGCTGAGCGGAAGGTTGCCGCCCCCACGCCCCACTCTGCCGCCTCGACACAGGTGAAATCGACCATTATTAGTGATTGTTATGTGTATATATGCACCTATGTGCCATTCAGGAACAGGCACCCCTGAGGAAGCCAGCAGAGCCTGGCGATACGCGTTGGGCTTTTTCTGACCACCACACACACCTCCACCATGCTATTCTAAATGATAAGTATTGTAGCTTTCCATTTTTTCATTGTTGATGGATTACATGTATTTTCAGCTGCTGTTTATTTGCATATGTGTTGGGAATGTTCATGCATTTGTGGTGAGTCAGGGGGACATGTGTTTATATTTAGTTCACATGGCCAAGATTCATTGTATACAATGTTTTTAATTCATTCTCTGTTGTGTTTGTTGCTTTAAATAAATTTGATATTTTTATAGATGTGCGGCTACTATCTCGGTATTCTTTTTTCTCTTCTGTGTATCGTATTGCGTATTTTATACCGTGTGCCGGCCCTCTTGTTCTAATTTTGATGTGTCCCCGCTCCCTGCATTACATACCTAATATGTATACAATTTATTTTATTTATGTAAGTTTTACACAATGATTTCATTTTTAAAACAAAAAATAATGATTTAGTGTCTCCATAGTCAAAGAGCCATAGTTTTTTCAGTTTTTGGGCGATTATCTTAAGTAGGGTCTAATTTTTTGTGGGATGAGATGACGGTTTGATTGGCACTATTTTGGGGTGCATATGATCGCTTGCTATTACACTTTTTGTGACGTAAGATGACAAAAATTGGCTTTTTTTACACCGCTTTTTTTTTTTTTTTTTTTACGGTGGTCACCTGAGGGGTTAGGTCATGTGATATTTTTATAGAGCCGGTCGATACGGACGCGGTGATACCTAATATGTATACTTTTTTTATTTTTATTTAAGTTTTACACAATGATTTCAAATTAAAAAATCATGTTTTAGTGTTTCCATAGTCTAAGAGCCATAGTTTTTTCAGTTTTTGGGCAATTATCTTGGGTAGGGTATGATTTTTGCGGGATGAGATGACGGTTTGATTGGTACTATTTTGGCATACATGCGACTTTTTTGATCACTTTTATTACCTTTTTTGGGAAGTAAGGTGGGCAAAATTTCAATTTCCTAATAGTTTTTATTTTTTTATTTTTATGGCGTTCACCGTGTGGGGAAAGTAACATGACCGTTTTATAGATAAGGTCGTTACGGACGCGGTGATACTAAACATGTGTAGGGAATTTTCTTTTTTTCATTTTTAATCAGTGATAAATGTGTTTTTTGATTTTTGCTTTTTTTTCACCTTTTTTTTCTTTTTTTTTTACCCAGACCCACTTGGTTCTGGAATATCCAGTGGGTCTGATGTCTGTATAATACAGTACAGTACACCATATAGTGTTTTGTACTGTATTTTACTTACACTTTGTCTGAACAGATCTCTGCCTTTAGCACAGATCTGTTCAGCACCATGGACAGCAGGATGCCTGAGACGGCGTCCTGTTGCCATGGGAACCTTCCCCGTCTGCTCAGTTGTGGTCAGAACTTCGCAGACGAGGAAGGGTAAGGACGGGTCTGTCGGGGGGCTGTCTGGGAGCTCTCTCCCTCTCCATTGGGGGGCTGCAAAGGCACTGCAGCCCCCCGATAGGAGAGGGAGGGAGCTCCCTCTTACTGTTAACTTTTTCCATACAGCGGTCCGTACGGACCGCGGTATGGAAAGGGTTAAACGGCTGACATCTGCACAGATGTCAGCCGTTTATACCAGGGTGCCAGCAATGTGCTGGCACCCTGGTATACCCACTAGACGCCAACGAATTTTCAAGAGGAGGCGGGCGGGGGATCGCGATCCCGTCTGCCGCACCGCCCGCAACTCCCCCCCCCTGCACCACCCGCCGGCAAAAAATCATGCAGGGGTGCAGGGGGGGTGTAAAATCTATATTTGAGGGACACTAAAGTTTCTGATCCCCGCGGTCCCTGATCAGAAACTGCAGAAAGCGCAGCAAACCGCAGGTCTGAATTGACCTGCGGGTTTGCGGCGATCGCCGATAGGGGGGGGGGTCACATGACCCCCCCTGGCGTTGTGACAGGATGCCGGCTGAATGATTTCAGCCGGCATCCCGTTCCCATTAACCCCCGCAGCGCCGGAATCTTCATTTAAAGTTAGGACGTACCGGTACGCCCTGAGTCCTTAAGGGGGTTTAAGCTAGGGAAGCTGAGGTGGTTAAGAATGCTATTATTTTCCCTTATAATCATTGGTGGCCAGTGCGGTCCCCCTCCCTCCCTCCCCAGTATTATATTCATTGGTGGCCAGTGCGGCCCCCCTCCCCAGTATTATATTAATTGGTGGCCAGTGTGGCTTCCCCCCCCATCATTGGTGGCAGCGGAGAGTCCCGATCGGAGTCCCAGTTTAATCCCTGGGGCTCCGATCGGTTACCATGGCAGCCAAGACGCTACTGCAGTCCTGGCTGCCATGGTTACTTAGCAATTTTAGAAGCATTATACTTACCTGCGATGCCTGTGACCGGCCGGGCGCTCCTCCTACTGGTAAGTGAAAGGTCTGTGCTATAAGCAATGGATTTCTTAGTAAAAGTTAATACCAGGCACTTACTAATGTAGTGTGATTGTCTATATTGCCTCTTTTGCTGGCTTGATTCGTTTTTCCATTGCATTGTACACTGCTTGTTTCCAGGGGTTACGAACACCCGGCAATCCAGCAGCGGTGGCCGTAATTGCACGCTATAGACAAAAGTTCTGGTCTATGTGCATTCCCGCTGTCTCGACCACCAGAGAGACCAGCGCATTTTCCTGTGTGTAATGAGTAACTAAAAAGAAGTTATATGCGTTACAGTGTTATCATGACACAGAGGCCGTCGAAGACCATTGAAAAATATGTATTGCCATTGTTTATTTAATGTGTTAAGAACCAAGATGAGAATCTCTATGACGTGCAACTTACTTTATGTATAAGGTTTTACTTTTGAAGTGTTTTTTCATATTGGGCCAAATATTGAACAAATAATTGAGATTGAGACTGATACATTATATATATATATATATATATATATATAAGGCTATTGTATATATAAGTCTCGCAAGACAGCGTCATAACTTCATAAATCAATTTCTACTGTAAAAAAAACATTTCCCGAGCTCGGGTTCGGTTCCAAGTGGTACCTTGGAAGGTTCCCCAGATGAAGGTTCGCTGAAATGCGCGTCGGGGTTGGTGCCATCCCAGAGGAGGCACATTATGGGTAACTGATTCTATTTCTGACACTATGTATTTATAATATTTTTTTTGCACTGGCACTTTGTACCTGTGAAATATGTTTTGAATCATCACCCTTTTACCTGCACTTGGTTTTAATATATATGGATTGTTTCCTTATGAATTTTGCTAATAAAATGGATCAATAACTCTATGCGGTCTGGTAGTTCTTGATAGGGACTTGTAATGTGTTCTACCATAGGCACATGTACTTTGAGTATTACATGGTGGTGATATATATGAGCGTATACTCACTTTGATGATCATAGGCTTGCACCTCATTTGGGTTGTGTTCCTCTAAGAAGAGCTACTTACAGACATACAGGCAATGCAGAATCGAGGCTGAGGAGGTCTGCTTGAAGGTCTGGAATGTGGATTCCACCTCAGGCTTCCACTCCATAATGTTTCATTCCTCTGTAGGTAAGTTCTGAGATAGATGCAGTCCACACCTACATCAAGTTGTTTCTTGAAAAGCTCTCATTTATAATGAAGAAAGACTGGGTGGAGGCGTCTTCTAGGAAACACACAAAGTTTTTTGCAGGGTGGGAAAGCTTTATTAACTTGTTAGACAGTCCATACACGATTGTTTCCAGTCCCCTCTAATGTTAGGAGACCTACTGGTGAGTGTGACATCATTTTTTTAGTGACTTGATGGAGGGTTCCATGTGCCACACACCTGTTCCCATCTCCAAAATATCTGTCATTGGACAAGAGGTGGTGGTTCTGGGCTTTTGTTCTGAACACTCTTCAACCTACGCAGTGTAAGTTTACAGTTGACTTGCTGACTTTGCAGTTCTTAATGCTCAGGTACTTTCCCTCAGGGAAAGGTGCCTTAAGAACCCCACGTTAGCCAGCCATTGACTCGGGAAGATTCAGCAAGATGATTGTAGCAATCCATAAAACAGCATGGAGGTTGTTATCGGACCCCCCCCACACACACACAAAGATCCTTCTACCACACCAGCTTCAAAGAACCTGCTGCGATTTTGCCCCCAGAGATCTAGCTGCTACCAGTTGTATTTACCTTCTCCATTCCTGCTCAATTCGGGCACAAAAAGAAAATCGCGCCTGGTAATGATATGTGCTCATCGATCCTGTCCCGGCCACTCAGCAATCATGTCGACCGGCTCTGGCACCACAAAATATCATGGAGGTGGAGCCGCGGCACGTTGAGTTAATGTAATTGTTAAGCGGCCGACATGGGATTGTTGAGTTTCCATATACGTGACACATAGGGATTACACTGCAACAGCGTGCTGCTCATAGGAGTCACACTGTTGCGTCACTACTTACACATATTACGGACCTTATTTCTCATCAACCACCCATATCACTGGCGGGCCATAAAAAATAAACCTGCTGGCCTTGTGTTTGACACATGTTTTGGAGCGCCACTGCCAATCCAAGACTACGTTGTGGACTGCGACTTGGGCTGGGAGAGTCTACTGCTGGCACCATCTAAAGCTTGTCTTACAGCCTACTGCCATTTCATGAGGCCTATGTGCCTCCTAGACATTACCTAGACCTACTCTTATACATGCTAATTTGTAAAACTAATATCTCTATTAATTTTGGGGTTCAAACTTCGCTGAACAAGTATCAAGACAAACTGTAGGTCCATGCGCCTCTATGGACCTTTCCTTCTTATGTCTGCTGCTTTCTTGTTACTTTGAGCGGACAGGGGATTGCCCAGTGTCTGTGCTATAATCTGCTTGTCTGTCCAGGTTCAAACTTTACTTGATTCCCGGATTCTGACTCTTTGCCGCCGACCTGACCTGTACTTAATCACCATATTGACTCTGAGCGGCCTTCCTACCTTTTGGACTTGTTTCTCAGATTTTTTAAACTCTGCTGCCCTGACCTTGGCCTGTTACAAGTTTTGCCTGATCCCTCACTGCCACGCACCGGTGTTTCTGACTCCTGTGGGTCAGCTGTCTACCAAACAGGACTACTTCAGAAGATAGCAGCCTGGTGAATTCTAGATCCCTGTATAAGGGTTAAAGCGTGAATACCAGGGGACTGCCAGGATAATAGTCGTAGGCTTAGCCCAAAGACAAACCGTTTGGTGGACACAGTGGTTGCACACCCACTTATTGTTGCACTCTTATTGACAGATCTGGCTGGTCAGTTCGATATTATTTTTGATGTTTCAAGGAAACTTACATTTTTTTAAATATTTTCTTTAAGAAACCTGACTATAAGATATATATTATGTATAAAAAGAAATATAATGAACAATATGAAAAGATCACTCTTAATATATTATACATAAAATTATTTATTTTATGCACTTATATAGCGCTACTATATTCCGCAGCCCTTTACAGACATTATCATCACGCTTTACCTGGAGGAAACCCACGCAAACACGGGGAGAACGTACAATCTCCATGCAGATGCTGTCCTTGGTCAAATTCGAACCTAGGACCCCAGCTCTGCAGGGCACCAGTGATAACCATTCAGCCACCGTGCTGCCCATTATGATATTATGCCATAGGAAGAGAACAGGATGATTAATGCAGAGTGAAACTCTATTATTAATAGCGAACAATCCACACTATAAGGCACATTAATAGGCAAACTGAATCCTAGAGTTTGTCTATTCCATGGTAGTAGATTGCAACTCAGCAAATAAATTTCCATGTTAGGTTGAAAATGTAAGTATATTTTATGAAAGATTAGAAGTGAAATGTGACCCATATTACACCAGTAATATCCCCCATTAGTAGAGGATTTATTCAGATAGAGACAACATTCTTGGGCCATCTATAAAAAAATATATATATTCTTCAGCTCTAGGAATCATATCCACATTTCAAGTAGCAACTGATAAATCACATCCAGCCCAAGTATTTGTGACTGTCATCTGTTATGGCCATGATCACATTGCATTCAACAGCAATCAACACATTGGAGGGTTTATAGTGTACGCTCAGTTCAATGTCGGACTGGGATGCCCGGGGTCCACCGCACGGATACATTCAAATATTACCTGCTCACACAGTAGCAAGATGCTACCGGATGCTTGAATATGGGGGTCCCTGCAGCAACTTTGAAGAAAAGAGGATACTGGCTAGCTTTCCTCTTTGCCTAGAATACATCTTAGCTATCTGATCCTGTCTATAATAATAAACTGGGGAGTTTCTTTAATTACCTATGAAGTTTGATATATGAACATAGGCTGGTTGAGGTGCTGTACATTAAAGGGGTTGTCCGGGATCAAATTTTTTTTTTTTTTAATAGTTTACTCACTATTACTAGCAGAGTCAAGGTTCCCCTGATGTTTTTAGGTAGTTTTTACACTGCTGCATGGCTCCTACGGTCCCTAACAGATTGTTGACATCGATGTTTACCTGTGTGTTTACTTCCTACCGCACTGCCCCGGGGTGCCCCAGCGCAGCACGGCATCTCCTGGTTTCTGCTGTCTATCATCTCGTCCCTGCACCCGTCCCGCTCATACATATTCAGCCTCCTGCCGCACATCGTCCATTTCTCCATCGATCTGCCCCCCTCATACATATCCCGCCTCCAGCCGCATAGCATAGTGATCTGCCTCCATTCTTTAGAAAGCTCCAAGCCCGGTGACGTCACCGGACCGGAGGGGCGTGGCTTAGCGCAATGTCAGCCAGCCTAGTTACCACCCTTCCGTCCACTCTGCATAATTACTTAGGATGCCGGTGACGTCACCGGGCTCCCTGCGAAGCGGAAGCAGAGGCTTCGCTCACCTGCAAGGGACCCGGTACGTCACAGAGTATAAGAAAACAGTCACTTCCGGCTAATAATTTACTATATCAAAATGGGGATTAAGAAATATGTGGCAAAGGTAGGACATGCATGTGTGCAATATGTATGTCACTATAGTACTATTACACCAATGTCCCCAATCCCGGACAACTCCTTCAAATATATGTATGTAGTGCAGCAAGTCTACTGTGTTATGTGCCACTTGTGCAAGGGGCCGGAGACTAGGGGCCCACCTTGCTCAGGGGCCCACCGGTGGATTCACCTGTACCCCTGTGGGCCAGTCCGAGCCTGGCTCAGTTCTCTTCAGGACCACATACAGCATCCCCACTGGCTGCATTTTCTTTAGACCAGACCTCATAGGTTCAATACTGCCCATAGAGTTCCTTTTAACCGTTTTGCAAGTATGCTGTCTGATTGATGGTGGAATGGGTTTGATCACATGCAAAGATGTCCATGATACCCTCCTCCTGGAGCCATGTACAGTTAACAGGTAGAGAGTAGCAATGTCTCTCCTTTTGCAGTCTGTCAGTACTGGGCGCGCTATTGATCAAATTCAAGCATATCTTGACTGAAATCTGTTCCCAGATCTCTTCTACATGTTCTCAATGTCGGTGCATACTGGTCGACTCACTTTCCTGAGGATAGGTCATTAATATGGGAAACTGGACAACCGTTTTAAGTTATACAAAAGACATGATTACGCAGCAGGTCTCACAATGAAGCTCCACATCTCTCACATGTTTTACATTCTGAACATTACAATGGCTTCTCTTCTAAGTTATTTCTCTCATGTTTAGCAAGACTTGATTTTCCACATAAATATGGCTTCTCATATGTGTTGCGAGTTCTGTGACGTTGAACAACACTTGCTTGACAGGTGAAACATTTCCCACATTATGAACATGAAAATAGCTTCTCCCTTGTGTGAATTCTCTGATGTCTAACAAGATTTGCTTTATACCAAAAGATTTACCGCATTCAAGACATGAAAATGGCTTCTTAGATGTTTTACAAGATTTGATTTCTGGCTAAAACATTTCCCACATTCTGAGCATTAAAATGGCTTCTCCTCTAAGTAAAGTCTTTCATGTTCATCAACATGTGATTTCTGGCTAAAAGGTTTCACACTCTGAAGATGAACATGGCTTCTCTCCTGTGTGACTTATTACATGTTTTATAAGCATTGATTTCACACCAAAATACTTACCACATTCAGAACACATAAATGGCTTCTCCCCTGTGTGAGTTCTCTGATGTCGAACAAGATTTGATTTCTGACTAAAACATTTTCCACATTCAGAACATGAAAATGACTTCTCTTCTAAGTGGAGTCTTTCATGTTTCACAACATGTGATTTTTGGCTAAAAGGCTTCAAACATTCTGAACATGAAAATGGTTTTGCCCCTTTGTGAGTTCTCTGATGTCTATTAAGATTTGATTTCTGACCAAAACATTTCCCACATTCTGAACAAGAAAATGGCTTCTCCCCTGTGTGAATTCTTTGATGTTGTATAAGCCATGACTTCTCATGAAAACACTTCCCACATTCGGGACACACAAATGGCTTCTCTCCTGTGTGAGTTCTCTGATGGTTAGTAAAATTATATTTCCTGTTAAAGCCTTTCCCACATTCAGGACATGAATACAGCTTCTCTCCTGTGTGAATTTTCTGATGGGCAACAAGATTTGATTTCGAACTAAAGCATTTTCCGCATTCAAGACATGAAAATGACTTCTCCCCTGTGTGAGTTCTCTGATGTCTAACAATATATGATTTCTCACTAAAGCACTTTCCACATTCTGGGCATGAATATGGCTTCTCCCCTGTGTGAGTTTTCTGATGCCGAATAAAATTTGATTGCTTGTTAAAGCCTTTCCCACATTCAGGACATGAATATGGATTCTCCCTTGTGTGAATTCTCTGATGTCTAACTAGAATGGATTTCATGCTAAAAGATTTTCCACATGTCAAGCATGAAAATGACCTGTTATCTCTGCAATTGCTCTTTTTGCTCTGCAAAAAAATATTAGATTTCTTTTTAAAACATTTCTCGCTAGAAATTTTTTTCCCACATTTCCGTTTAGTTCTTCTTTTACCAATCAGTAATTGCTTAGATGAAGGTTTCTTGTGACCAGCGGTATCAGTGGATAGATCTCTGCTGTGAAGGACTGAGGGTACATTAGGAGTTATTTGATCATCTTGTGTGGTATTGTTATCTTCTGCTTCATGATAGGAAGATAAATGGAGATGTCCATAGGAGTCGCTCATCTTGTCTTCCACTGGAAAATGAAACAAAATTATATTATTTTCGCAGCTTTACTGAGGCAATTGCAAGCCAGGAAATGTGATCACTACCATCTTCAATAACCTGTAGCATCCCCTGCATAAACACACTGATATAAACTTTTCGCTACCACATATTGTTAAATGTGTCTTTCTAAAACCACTGGTTGACTTGTTTCAGGATTGAGAGATCTCCTATCACTGGCAATTCCCTTTGCCCTTTTTGTCAGAAATAAGTGAGGCTCATCTATTCTTAGACCCAGGATTCCTTCAGGGTTAAGATCTACCTCCTGTGATCTTGGCTGCCTGGCCCTCCTTGGCAACTTCCTTGTTAGCTGGATCCCATCAGTCTAGAAATCCTTTGGTCTCCTTGGATTTTCAAAACTGCCCTCTCCTCCCACCTTCCCCTGCTACCCTGCTGGGCTTCCTGCAACATCTCCTGTGATGCTGGCCTGTACTGGATGAAGACTAGTTTGGTAAAAGTACTTTGCACATTTACTTTTTCTTGCAGAGCCTCCCTCTTGTCTAAAAGGTTCACCTATTTAAATTGTCTTTGATCGGTCTTTAGATAACTTCTACCTTCTCCTTTTCATTGATGGAATTGTGATATGGAAACCAGTTTTTTTTAACCACTTCCCATCTGGGCCCTTTGCCCCCTTCCTGACCAGGCCAAATTTTGCAAAACTGACATATCTCACTTTATGTGGTAATAACTTTGGAACGCCTTTATTTATCCAAGTCATTCAGAGATTGTTTTCTCGTGACACATTGTACTTCATGATAGTCATAAATTTGAGTCAAAATATTTCACCTTTATTTATGAAAAAATCCCAAATTTACCCAAAAATTTAAAAAATTTGCAATTTTCTAAATTTCAATTTCTCTGCTTTTA
Organism: Bufo bufo; assembly: GCF_905171765.1. Classification (NCBI taxonomy): domain Eukaryota; kingdom Metazoa; phylum Chordata; class Amphibia; order Anura; family Bufonidae; genus Bufo; species Bufo bufo. The sequence continues at coordinate 617,985,149 of NC_053392.1, forward strand.
AAACAGAAAGTGATACCTCATAAAATATTTATTATTTAACATTCCCCATATGTCTACTTTATGTTGGCATCATTTTGGAAATGTCATTTTATTTTTTTAGGACGTTAGAAGGCTTAGAAGTTTAGAAGGAATTCTTCAAATTTTTAAGAAAATTGCCAAAATCCACTTTATAAGGACCAGTTCAGGTCTGAAGTCACTTTGTGGGGCCTACATAGTGGATACCCCCATAAATGACCCCATTGTAGAAACTACACCCCTCAAGGTATTCAAAACCGATTTTACAAACTTTGTTAACCCTTTAGGCGTTCCACAAGAAGTAAAGGAAAATGGAGATCAAATTTTAAAATTTCACTTTTTTGGCAGATTTTCCATTTTAATCAATTTTTTTCTTTAACACATCGATGGTTAACAGCCAAACAAAACTCAATATTTATTACCCAGATTCTGCGGTTTACAGAAACACCCCACATGTGGTCATAAACTGCTGTATGGGCACACGGCAGGGCGCAGAAGAAAAGGAACTCCACATGGTTTTTAGATGCCATGTCCCATTTGAAGCCCCCTGATGCACCCTTACAGTAGAAACTCCCAAGAAGTGACCCCATTTTGGAAACTAGGGGATAAGGTGCCAGTTTTATTAGTACTATTTTTGGGTACATATGATTTTTTGATCATTCATTATAACACTTTATGGGGCAAGGTGACCAAAAAATTGGTTGTTTTAGCACAGTTTCTATTTATTTATTTTTACAGCGTTCACCTGAGGGGTTCAGTCAAGTGACATTTTTATAGAGCAGATTGTTACGGACGTGGCGATACCTAATATGTATACTTTTTCTCATTTATTAAAGTTTTACACAATAATAGCATTTTTGAAACCAAAAAATTATGTTTTAATGTGTCCATGTTCTGAGAGCTATAGTCTTTTTATTTTTTGAGAGATTTTCTTATGTAGGGGCTCATTTTTTGCGGGATGAGGTGACGGTTTTATTGGTACTATTTTGTGGGACATACGCATTTTTGATCACTTGGTGTTGCACCTTTTGTGATGCAAGGTGACAAAAATTGCTTGTTTTGACACAGTTTTTATTTTTTTATTTTTACGGTGTTCACCCGAGGGGTTAGGTCATCTGATATTTTTATAGAGCTGGTTTTTACGGACGCGGCAATACCTAATATGTATACTTTTTTTTATTTGTTTCACTTTAACACAATAATAGAATTTTTGAAACCAAAAAAATGATGTTTTAGTGTCTCCATGTTCTAAGAGCTATAGTTTTTTTATTTTTTAAGAGATTTTCTTATGTAGGGGCTCATTTTTTGCGGGATGAGGTGACGGTTTTATTGGTACTATTTTGTGGGACATACGCGTTTTTGATCACTTGGTGTTGCACCTTTTGTGATGCAAGGTGACAAAAATTGCTTGTTTTGACAGTTTTTTTTTTTTTTTTTTTTTACGGTGTTCACCCGAGGGGTTAGGTCATGTGATACTTTTATAGAGCTGGTTTTTACGGACGCGGCGATACCTAATATGTCTATTTTATTATTCTATTTTTAATTTTTTTTTTTTTATTCCTTACTTGGGAACTTTTTTTTTTTTACATGTGAAACTTTATTTTATTTTATTTTTTCAACCCTTTATTTTTTTTTTTACACTTTTCGTCCCCCATAAGGTCATACAAGACCTCTGGGGGACATTTACTTCACTTTTGATTTTTTTTTTCACAGTTGATTTCTCCTGTAACTGGGGCTGACATAGTAGCCCCAGTTACAGAAGAAATGCACTCCTAGAGAGGCTGTACAGCAGCAATCCTGCGCTGTACAGCCTCACAGCAGGGCTGATCGAGGTCTCTGAGAGACCTCACACAGCCCCTGCACACGCCGGTCACGGCGGTCACATGACCGCCGGGCCGGAACAGGAAGCGCTGTGCGCTTCCTTCTCTGCAGACACAGCGCTCGGTGAGCGCTGTGTCTGCAGCGATCGTGGAGGCAGGGACACCTGGGCACTGTCCCTGCCTCCTCTCTGGGTTGCCCTGCTGTCACTGACAGCGGGCAACCCGATCAGCAGCTGCACGATTAGCGTGCAGCTGCTATTTCTGACAGCACGTTTTAAAACGTGCTGTCAGAAATAGACGTCCACCCATAGGACGTTTATATCCTATGGGCGGACGTGAGGCGGTTAAATTACTTTAATCTCAGCAGGTTTGGTTTGATCTGTTTTTACCAGCTAGTTTGCAAGTGTCCCTTATTTCTCTTATCATTAGATGCCTTCACTTTTCCAGTTATTATTTCAATGGCTATCTACCCTTCATCTTTAGGACCAGGCCCTAATCTGACTGAATGCTTACATCCTGTACTACTGATCTCCCCTGCAAGGTGGGAACCTGTCTGAGAGGGCATATGGACAACCGGAGCACTCTGACTCGAGAAGCACCCCATGGGTCCACATACTACAGGTTCTTTGGCCTATCGTATCATGTGACCTTCATTCTGATTCGGCATTTACCCTCCAATCATTTTTGTGTTTGTGATTGAAACTATTCACATTGTGTCACATTTTACCGGTGCTAATGAAGATCAAGGGATATTATGGCTATAAATTAATTATTAATATTAATTGTATCATTAATGATGATGAAGAGGAGGTTTCTCTGAACTTCCTATTAATTGTCTCATTAATAAAGGCATTTACAATTAAAAAAGATTGATGAAAGGCTCTTACCTATCACAGACACTGAGATGGGTTTTTCAAGTCCGCTCGTCGTTTCACCAGAACTTTCCTGCAAGATGAAAGACATGAGAAAAATATACCCTGCTGCTAGTTTTTCTCATGTCTAGGCGAAAATGAAACACTTCTACAAGACATGAATTCAGCTACTTTCACACCAGGGGTTTTGCTGGATCTGTCATGGATCAGCAAAAACGATTTCGTCATAATAATGCAACCGTCTGCATCTGGATCCGGTTGTATTATCTTTAAAATAGCCATGACGGATCCGTCAGAAACACCATTGAAAGTCAATGGGGGACAGATCAGTTTTCTATTGTGTCCATTGACTTACACTGGGAGCCATGACGAATCCGTCTTGCTCTGCACCACATCGAAGACAGAAAAACACTACTTGCAGCGTTATTCTGTCCGCAAGAGGATGCAACCAAATGGAATGGAATGCATTCGTTCAGTTTTGTCCACATTGACAATGATCCCATGACGGATCTCAATAGCGGAAAGGGAAAGCGCAGAAGTGAAAGAAACCTTAGAGATGAGAGAATTTCTTGAAATTTGTTTTGAGTCCAATTTGAACAAATCACTCCAAGAATTAGATTTGGGTCTGAATCGATTGTACCTCAATTACAAGTGCTCCAATTGGCCTGAGAACTGGTATATCATAACAATCTTTTAATTTAGTAACATTTAATAATTAATAACATGCCCCACCCTCCACCCTTATTCGTTGACTGCTTCTCTCTTATAGGAAAATTTTTCTCTTCTCTTTTTCCTTCTCCTCCCCTCTCATCGCTCCTCTAATCAACCTCTCTCCCTCATCTCCGTCCCCCGACCTCAACTCATGATAGTACCCATCTTCTCAGAGGAAGTCACTATAACAACCATTTCTGCCATATTCTAGCAAATCTATATTTTTTCTTATTGTTGACACTGATCTGTATAGCTCTGGGTAAATGCATTATTGACAGTGTTAAGAAGCACCCTGTTTAAAAAGACACTGTCCGTCGCATGTGTTATGCTTTTTAAAATTAAAAACCTTCTAATAGTTGTCCCGTATTGGAGGCAGATGCCTGCCCTAAATTCTCCCTTTTTTGGAGCAGCAGTGCAATGAGAAACCTCACAAAAAAGGCAGGCAATGTGCAGCCATTTAGGGGTAGTAGTAATGGCACCAGGCGGAGCAGCAGCTGCAGTACAGTATGGAACACCATGAACAGGCAGGCATTAGCATCACTGGCTGAACATAAATAGCCAGAAATGGCAGATCTATTCATTGTCATCTGCTGGAAATGTGTGTATATCCTCAAGGATCCATGTGCCTGAATTATTTTGACAAAGCTAATGTTTTGCAAACGCGTAGGACAATTTTGCCTGCTTGGGTGGGAAAAATGCCACCTGCCATGAGGAAAACCCTCCCTAAGATGACACAAGAGGCTAGAAAACATAGTACTGTGATAGCAAACTTGGCCATTTCCAGCCACTGTTCCAATCTGCATTCCCAGAAGTCCATAGGGTCAGGGAACAGGGTGTGTGCCAGAGAAAGGGCATAGTCCAGGTACAACTGAACCTAGCTGTTCAGATAGTGCATGTCCGTTTACTGCATCAGGTTGGGGCAGCAGCTTCTGCTTCTTGTTGTAGCAGAGACAGCGGGAGAGTGGTGACTTAAATTTTGGTGAAGGAATGGAACTGCACTGCAATTACCACAACTAAGTGGTACAGCAGCAACTGCACTGCCAGCAACTTGGCCACGTGGGAGTTCAGTTTGCACACAAGCGAATTGCTGGTTGCGAATAGATTTCCCATGGCCTCACATTCTGTTATCGATGTCTCATGATGGAACAGAAGACAAGGAGGAGGAGTATGAGCAGGAGAAGAAGAAGCTGATAATGATAAGGTCACTGTACTGCTTGTGGATGTGGCCTGGCTGTCACAAAGAAGACTGGGAGAAAGAGGACAGACTCAGTTAAGGGAGAGCACTGCTGCAGCCGGACACTTCCCTGCCAGTCAGGGGAATGTCAGCTCCAGTGAGCAGGGGACCAGGAGAGCAGGGCAGGCCAGACAGGTGCTGGTAGTGGGAGACTTAATTATTAGGGGTACAGATAGGGTGATCTGTCACAAAGACCAGGATCGTCGAACGGTTTGTTGTCTTCCTAGTGCTCGAGTTCAACACATCGCGGATCGGGTTGGCAGATTACTGGGAGGGGCTGGAGAAGATCCAGCAGTCATGGTCCATATCAGAACCAATGAAAAAGTTAGAGGTAGGTGGAGCATCCTTAAAAATGATTTTAGGGCAAGGAACTCAAAGGTAGTATTTTACAAATTACTACCTGTACCAAGAGCAACACAAGAAAGGTAGAGGGAGATTAGGGAGATTAACAAGTGGCTCAAGAACTGGTGTAGGAAGGAGGACTTTGGGTTCTTGGAGAACTAGGCCGATTTCTCTATCAGCTACAGGCTCTATCGTAGGGATGGGCTGCACCTCAATGGGGAAGGGGCAGCTGTGTTGGGGGAGAAGATGGCTAGAAGGTTGGAGGAGTGTTTAAACTAGGGATTGGGGGAGGGAGGGCAATTACGTTATAGGATCGGAAGATACCGGGGGCCAGGTAAAAGAACTGGGGGAGGAATGGAAGGAGGGACTAGAACAGTTCAGAAGGAAAGGTGTAGGGTAAAAAATATACATAAACCTCTTAAATGTTTGTATACAAATGCCAGAAGCCTGACTAATAAAACTAGGGAACTGGAATTAGTGATGTGTGAGGAGGACTATGACATAGTTGGAATAACTGAGACATGGCTGGATGATAGCTATGACTGGGCAGTTAATGTAAGGGTTACAGTCTGTTTAGAAAGGATCGTCAAAACCAGAGAGGGGGAGAGGTCTGCCTTTATGTAAAGTCCTGTCTAAAGCCCACAGTCCGAGAAGATATAAGTGAAGGACTTTAACATGTGGAGTCACTGTGGGTAGAAACATATGGAAGCAAAAACAATAATAAATTACTAATAGGAGTTTATTATAAACCACCTAATATACCCACAGAAAATCTACTACTGAATGATATAGATGAGGCGGAGGACAGAACAACAGACGTGCAGGTTGGGGGACACCTGGAAAATAATGACCATAAAGTAATAACCTTCCAATTGTCATTTAAAAGAGTGTTTCTTCAGGGAGGAACAAAAATACCAAACTTCAAAAAAGCTAAATTTAGCCAACTAAGAGAGGCCATAGGCTTAACTAACTGGGACACATTTCTCAAAAATAAAAATACAGCCACAAAATTGGATATTTTTAAAAACATCCTAAAAACTAATTGTGAGAGGTACATACCGTATGGGAATAAAAGATTAAGGAACAAGAGAAAACCAATGTGGATAAATAGAACTGTAAAGAAAGCAATAAATGACAAAAAAAAAATCACTAAAACAGGAGGGTAATGAGTAAGCACTGAAAAACTATAAGGAAAAAAATATGTAAAAGACAAATAAAAGCAGCCAAAATAAAGAAATAATTGCCAAAAGAGAGCAAAACTAAACCTAAAATGTTCTTCAATTATATAAATGGTAAAAAGTATAAATCTGAAGGTGTCGGACCTTTATAGAGTAATGAGGGGGGAGTTGCAGAGAGTGATGGGGAGAAAGCAAAGCTATTAAATATTTTTTTTCTCCACTGTATTCACTGAAGAAAATAAACGGTCAGATAAAATGCAGAATGTAAAAGTAAATTCCCCATTAAAAGTGCCCTGCCTGACCCAGGAAGAAGTACAGCGGCGTCTTAAAATGATTAAAATAGACAAATCGCCAGGACCAGATGGCGTACACACCCGTATCCTTAGACAATTAAGTAATGTCATAGCCAGACCCTTATTTCTGATATTTAAGGACACTATACTGACGGGGAGTGTTCCACAGAATTGGAGCATAGCAAATGTGGTAGCAAAAACATAGCCCGGAAACTATAGGCCGGTAAACTGTCGTGGGTAAACAGTTTGAATGTTTTCTAAGAGATGCAATCTTGGAGTACCTCAATGAAAATAAGCAAATAACGCCATATCAGCATGGCTTCAAGAGGGATCGGTCATGTCAAACAAATTTAACCGCCTCCGGACCACCTAACGCAGGATCGCGTTCCGGAGGCGGCAGCTGCAGGCAGAGTCACGCATATACGCGTCATCTCGCGAGACGCGAGATTTCCTGTGAATGCGCGCACACAGGCGGTAAGTGAGTGGATCTGCAGCCTGCCAGCGGCGATTTTTCGCTGGCAGGCTGTAGATGCGATTTTTTTAACCCCTAACAGGTATATTAGACGCTGTTTTGATAACAGCGTCTAATATACCTGCTACCTGGTCCTCTGGTGGTCCCTTTTGCTTGGATCGACCACCAGAGGACACAGGCAGCTCAGTAATAAGTAGCACCAAACACCACTACACTACACCCCCCCTGTCACTTATTAACCCCTTATTAACCCCTGATCACCCCATATAGACTCCCTGATCACCCCCCTGTCATTGATCACCCCCCTGTCATTGATCATCCCCCTGTAAGGCTCCATTCAGACGTCTGTATGTTTTTTACGGATCCACGGATACATGGATCGGATCCGCAAAACACATACGGATGTCTGAATGGAGCCTTACCTCGGGGTGATCAATGACAGGGGGTGATCACCCCATATAGACTCCCTGATCACCCCCCTGTCAGGCTCCATTCAGACGTCCGTATGTGTTTTGCGGATCCGTGGATCCGCAAAACACGGACACCGCGGATCCGCAAAACACATACGGACGTCTGAATGGAGCCTTACAGGGGGGTGATCAATGACAGGGGGGTGATCAGGGAGTATATATGGGGTGATCACCCCCCTGTCATTGATCACCCCCCTGTAAGGCTCCATTCAGACGTCCGTATGTGTTTTGCGGATCCGTGGATCCGCAAAACACGGACACAGCGGATCCGCAAAACACATACGGACGTCTGAATGGAGCCTTACAGGGGGGTGATCAATGACAGGGGGGTGATCACCCCATATACACTCCCTGATCACCCCCCTGTCATTGATCACCCCCCTGTAAGGCTCCATTCAGACATTTTTTTGGCACAAGTTAGCGGAAATTGTTTTGTTTTTTTTCTTTTTTTTTTCTTACAAAGTCTCATATTCCACTAACTTGTGTAAAAAAATAAAATCTCACATGAACTCATCATACCCCTCACGGAATCCAAATGCGTCAAATTTTTTAGACATTTAGATTCCAGACTTCTTCTCACGCTTTAGGGCCCCTAAAATGCAAGGGCAGTATAAATACCCCACATGTGACCCCATTTTGGAAAGAAGACACCCCAAGGTATTCCGTGAGGGGCATATTGAGTCCATGAAAGATTGAAATTTTTGTCCCAAGTTAGCGGAAAGGGAGACTTTGTGAGAAAAAACAAAAAAAAAATCAATTTCCGCTAACTTGTGCCAAAAAAAAAAAAATTCTATGAACTCGCCATGCCCCTCATTGAATACCTTGGGGTGTCTTCTTTCCAAAATGGGGTCACATGTGGGGTATTTATACTGCCCTGGCATTTTAGGGGCCCTAAAGCGTGAGAAGAAGTCTGGGATCCAAATGTCTAAAAATGCCCTCCTAAAAGGAATTTGGGCCCCTTTGCGCATCTAGGCTGCAAAAAAGTGTCACACATCGGGTATCGCCATACTCAGGAGAAGTTGGGCAATGTGTTTTGGGGTGTCATTTTACATATACCCATGCTGGGTGAGATAAATATCTTGGTCAAATGCCAACTTTGTATAAAAAATGGGAAAAGTTGTCTTTTCCCGGTGTACGGAGATACCAAATGTGTGACACTTTTTTGCAGCCTAGGTGGGCAAAGGGGCCCACATTCCAAAGAGCACCTTTAGGATTTCACAGGTCATTTACCTACTTACCACACATTAGGGCCCCTAGAATGCCAGGGCAGTATAACTACCCCACAAGTGACCCCATTTTGGAAAGAAGACACCCCAAGGTATTCCGTGAGGGGCATGGCGAGTTCCTAGAATTTTTTATTTTTTGTCACAAGTTAGCGGAAAATGATGATTTTTTCTTTTTTTTTCTTTCTTACAAAGTCTCATATTCCACTAACTTGGGACAAAAAATAAAAACTTCCATATCTCTGTACTCAGGAGAAGTTGGGCAATGTGTTTTGGGGTGTCATTTTACATATACCCATGCTGGGTGAGATAAATATCTTGGTCAAATGCCAACTTTGTATAAAAAAATGGGAAAAGTTGTCTTTGGCAGAGATATTTCTCTCACCCAGCATGGGTATTTGTAAAATGACACCCCAAAAACACATTGCCCAACTTCTTCTGAGTACGGCGATACCAGATGTGTGACACTTTTTTGCAGCCTAGGTGGGCAAAGGGGCCCACATTCCAAAGAGCACCTTTAGGATTTCACAGGTCATTTTTTACACATTTTGATTTCAAACTACTTCCCATACATTAGGACCCCTAAATTGCCAGGGCAGTATAACTACCCCACAAGTGACCCCATTTTGGAAAGAAGACACCCCAAGGTATTCCGTGAGGGGCATGGCAAGTTCCTAGAATTTTTTATTTTTTGTCACAATTTAGCGGAAAATTATGATTTTATTTTCCCTTACAAAGTCTCATATTCCACTAACTTGTGACAAAAAATAAAAACTTCCATGAACTCACTATGCCCATCACGAAATACCTTGGGGTGTCATCTTTCCAAAATGGGGTCACTTGTGGGGCAGTTATACTGCCCTGGCATTTTAGGGGCCCTAATGTGTGGGAAGTAGTTTGAAATCAAAATGTGTAAAAAATGACCTGTGAAATCCTAAAGGTGCTCTTTGGAATGTGGGCCCATTTGCCCACCTAGGCTGCAAAAAAGTGTCACACATCTGGTATCGCCGTACTCAGGAGAAGTTGGGCAATGTGTTTTGGGGTGTCATTTTACATATACCCATGCTGGGTGAGATAAATATCTCGGCAAAAGACAACTTTTCCCATTTTTTTATACAAAGTTGGCATTTGACCGAGATATTTATCTCACCCAGCATGGGTATATGTAAAATGACACCCCAAAACACATTGCCCAACTTCTCCTGAGTACGGCGATACCAGATGTGTGACACTTTTCTGCAGCCTAGGTGGGCAAATGGGCCCACATTCCAAAGAGCACCTTTAGGATTTCACAGGTCATTTTTTACACATTTTGATTTCAAACTACTTCCCACACATTAGGACCCCTAAATTGCCAGGGCAGTATAACTACCCCACAAGTGACCCCATTTTGGAAAGAAGACACCCCAAGGTATTTCGTGATGGGCATAGTGAGTTCATGGAAGTTTTTATTTTTGTCACAAGTTAGTGGAATATGAGACTTTGTAAGGAAAAAAAAAAATAAAAAAAAAATCATCATTTTCCGCTAACTTGTGACAAAAAATAAAAAGTTCTATGAACTCACTATGCCCATCATCGAATACCTTAGGGTGTCTACTTTCCGAAATGGGGTCATTTGTGGGGTTTTTCTACTGTTTGGGCATTGTAGAACCTCAGGAAACATGACAGGTGCTCAGAAAGTCAGAGCTGCTTCAAAAAGCGGAAATTCACATTTTTGTACCATAGTGTGTAAACGCTATAGCTTTTACCCAAACCATATTTTTTTTACCCAAACATTTTTTTTTTATCAAAGACATGTAGAACAATAAATTTAGAGAAAAATTTATATATGGATGTCGTTTTAAAAAAAAAGAAATTACAAGTGAAAGTGAAAAATGTCATTTTTTTGCAAAAAAATCTGTAAATTTCGATTAATAACAAAAAAAGTAAAAATGTCAGCAGCAATGAAATACCACAAAATGAAAGCTCTATTAGTGATAAGAAAAGGAGGTAAAATTCATTTGGGTGGTAAGTTGCATGACCGAGCAATAAACGGTGAAATTAGTGTAGTGCAGAAGTGTAAAAAGTGGCCTGGTCATTAAGGGTGTTTAAGCAGTTTCTATGAGGAGGTAAGTTCTAGACTTGACAACGGTGAATCAATGGACGTTGTATATCTGGACTTCTCCAAAGCATTTGACACTGTACCACATAAAAGGTTAGTATATAAAATGAGAATGTTCGGACTGGGAGAAAACATCTGTATGTGGATAAGTAACTGGCTCAGTGATAGAAAACAGAGGGTAGTTATTAATGGTACACACTCAGATTGGGTCACTGTCACTAGAGTGGTACCACAGGGGTCAGTATTGGGCCCTATTCTCTTCAATATATTTATTAATGATCTTGTAGAAGGCTTGCACAGTAAAATATAAATTCTTGCAGATGACACTAAACTGTGTAAAGTAATTGCCATGGAAGAGGACAGTATACTGCTACAGATGGATCTGGATAGATTGTAGGCCTGGGCAGAGAAGTGGCAGATGAGGTTTAACACTGACAAATGTAAGGTTATGCACATAGGAAAAAATAATGCAAGTCACCCGTACATACTAAATGGTAAAACACTGCCCAATATACTGAATACTATGAATAGCCCCTGGCCCTATCTTATATGAAGGATGGCCTTATGCCTATCCCATGCATGCTTAAACTCCTTCACTGTGTTTGCAGCTACCACTTCTGCAGGAAGGCTATTCCATGCATCCACTACTCTCTCAGTAAAGCAATACTTCCTGATATTACTTTTAAATCTTTGCCCCTCTAATTTAAAACGATGTCCTCTTGTAACAGTTTTTCTTCTTTTAAATATTCTCTCCTCTTTTACCTTGTTGATTCCCTTTATGTATTTTAAAGTTTCTATCATATCCCCTCTGTCTCGTCTTTCTTCCAAGCTATACATGTTAAGGTCCTTTAATCTTTCCTGGTAAGTTTTGTCCTGCAATCCATGTACTAGTTTAGTAGCTCTTCTCTGAACTCTCTCCAAAGTATCAATATCCTTCTGGAGATATGGTCTCCAGTACTGAGCACAATACTCCAAGTGAGGTCTCACTAGTGCTCTGTAGAGCGGCACGAGCGCCTCCCCCTTTCTACTGGTAATGCCTCTCCCTATACACCCCAGCATTCTGCTAGCATCCCCTGCTGCTCTATGACATTGTCTGCCTACCTTTAAGTCTTCTGAAATAATGACCCCTAAATCCCTTTCCTCAGATACTGAGGTTAGGACTGTATCACTGATTTTATATTCTGCTCTTGGGTTTTTACGCCCCAGGTGCATTATCTTGCAGTTATCAACATTAAATTTTAGTTGCCAGATTTTTGACCATTCCTCTAGTTTTCCCAAATCCTTTCCCATTTGGTGTATCCCTCCAAGAACATCAACCCTGTTACAAATCTTTGTGTCATCAGCAAAAAGACACACCTTACCATCGAGGCCTTCTGCAATTTCTCTGATAAAGATATTAAACAATATGGGTCCCAGAACAGATCCCTGAGGTACCCCACTGGTAACAAGACCATGGTCTGAATATACTCCATTGACTACAACCCTCTGTTGTCTGTCCCTCAGCCACTGCCTAATCCATTCAACAATATGGGAGTCCAAGCACAAAGACTGAAATTTATTGATAAGCCTTCTATGTGGGACAGTATCAAAAGCCTTACTAAAGTCTAGATAAGCGATGTCTACTGCACCTCCGCCATCTATTATTTTAGTCACCCAATCAAAAAAATCAATAAGATTAGTTTGACATGATCTCCCTGAAGTAAACCCAGGCTGTTTTTCCATCTTTCAATGGGATTTTAGATGTTCCACAATCCTCTCCTTAAGTATGGTTTCCATTAATTTCACCACTATTGATGTCAGGCTTACCGGCCTATAGTTGCCCGATTCCTCCCTACTACCTTTCTTGTGAATGGGCACAACATTTGCTAATTTCCAATCTTCTGGGACGACTCCTGTTACCAGTAATTGGTTAAATAAATCTGTTAATGGTTTTGCTAGTTCACCGCTGAGCTCTTTTAATAGCTTTTGGTGTATCCCATCAGGCCCCTGTGACTAATTTGTATTAATTTTAGACAGCTGACTTAGAACCTCTTCCTCTGTAAAGACACATGCATCAAAAGATTCATTAGTCTTCCTTCCTAACTGAGGTCCTTTTCCTTCATAAAAACTGAACAGAAGTATTCATTGAGGCAGTCAGTTAGTTCTTTATCTTCTTCCATATACCTTCCTTCTTTTGTTTTTAATTTGTTAATTCCTTGTTTTAGTTTCCTTTTTTCATTTATGTATCTGAAGAATGTCTTTTTTCACTGACTGAGCTAATTTCTCTTCTGCCTGTGCTTTATAAGCTCTTATAACTTGTTTGACCTCTCTCTGCCTAATCTTATAAATTTGCCTGTCATCCTTGTTTTGGTTTGTTTTATAATTACCAAATGCTATCTTTTTGTTTTTAATGATTTTGGCCTCTTCTGCCACAGTGTTCTCTTCCTTTTTTTGCTTTTACTGACAAGCCTAAGGCAATTATCTGTTGCCTTCAATAGTGCCACTTTTAAGTAGTCCCATTTCTTTTGGACTCCATTGAAACTGTTTCAATCTGATAGGGACTCGTATACCACTAATCTAATTTTAGAAAAGTCAGTTTTTCTAAAATCTAAAACTTTTGTTTTTGTGTGGTGTGACTCAGTCACTGTACTTATAGTAAACCACACTGACTGGTGATCACTAGATCCCAAGCTTTCCCCTACAGTAATATAAGATACCAAATTCCCATTTGTGAATACTAAATCTAAAATGGCCTCCTTCCGGGTTGGCTCCTCCACTACTTGCTGTAGAGATAATCCCAGTAGGGAATTTAGAATATCTGTACTCCTGGCAGAACTAGCTATTTTGGTTTTCCATTTTACATCAGGAAGATTAAAGTCTCCCATAATGATAACTTCCCCTTTCAATGTCATTTTAGCTATTTCCTTAAAGGGGTTATCCGAGTGATGAAAAAAAATAATATAGCACTGAATATCTGATATATAACTGAGCTAAGCAAGTTTAATGCAAAAAAATATATATATTTCCTCATTTCCCTGGTTCTTTTCTGGCCCTTTGTTTACATGCAATAAAAACAATCTCTGCCCCTCCCCCTGCTCTGCTAAGGGAGTGAATACAAGAGCTGCCCTGAGTGACATGTCTGCCTGCTAGGAGACTCTGCAGCTTGTTGCTTGTTGTATGTGTAGGACTACAAGTCCCAGCTGTATAATGACACTGCTAAGGGAGTGGATACAAGAGCTGCCCTGAGTGCTGGGAGAAAACAGCAACTTGTAAGTGTAGAACTACAAGTTCCACTTATATAATGACACTGCAAATACACACAGGATCTTCCCCCTACCTGTAATGCTTTTCAGAACTTCTCTTTCAGCTCCTGTGCCCAGCATTTGTCTCCTCACTGCCTGCAGCTACACAGTAAACACTTCAGCCCTGAGTCTGTGCAGCTGAAGGGGTTAAGATTCCTAGGATAGAGCACACAGCCGGCAGTGAAGGGGGCGTGGCCAGCACAGTGACGTTTCGTTTACAGGCTTGTAAACGACCTTTATCAGAGCAGGGAGAGAAGCTGACATCACAGGTCATGTGACCCTCAGTGAAATCTGAGAAACCAGCCACCGGAGATAAAGTGAGTGAATTTGCCCAGTTAGGAACATAGAAAGAACAAAAAAATAACTCGGATAACCCCTTTAACTAGTAGATCATCTAATTCTTTGACTTGGCTAAGTGGTCTACATATCACACCTACACGAGTTGCCTTATGATTATCAAGCTGCAAGGTAACCCAAACTGACTCTAAATTGGTATCGCTAACTTGTATTAAAGGGCTTCTGTCACCCCACTAAACATTTTTATTTTTTTTTGGTTACTTAGAATGCCTATAATGCGATTTATGCATACATACTGTAATTAATCATTTCTGTTCAGCAGATTTAGTTAAAAACGTAGTTTTAAAATATGCAAATTACCTTGCTACCAGCAAGTAGGGCGGCTACTTGCTGGTAGCAGCCGCATCCTCCTATCCTAAAGACGTCCCCTCCGCATGTTGATTGACAGGGCCAACGGACCTGTCTGCTATCAAGATCTTGTGCCTGCGCCGTAACGGTATTCAGTCGGCGCAGGCGCACTGAAAGGCGGACGCTCGCTCGGTCGCTCCATCCTCAATGCGCCTGCGCCGATGACGTCACATCTACACCCGGCGCAGGCGCATTTAGGATGGAGCGGCCGAGTGAGCGTCCGCCTCTCAGTGCGCCTGCGCCGACTGAAGACAGGTACGGCACAGGCGCCAGATTTTGAATGCAAACAGGGCCAGCAGAGAAAGATCCCGTCCGCTGGCCCTGTCAATCAGCATGCGGAGGGGGCGTCTTTAGGATAGGAGGATGCGGCTGCTACCAGCAAGTAGCCGCCCTACTTGCTGGTAGCAAGGTAATTTGCATATTTTAAAACTACGTTTTTAACAAAATCTGCTGAACAGAAATGATTAATTACAGTATGTATGCATAAATCGCATTATAGGCATTCTAAGTAACAAAAAAAAAAAAACAGTTTAGTGGGGTGACAGAAGCCCTTTAAATTAGATTTGATCCTATTTTTCCACATACAGGGCCACCCCTCCCCCTTTCTTGCCTTCTCTGTCTTTTCTATATCGAGAGAACCCTGGTATTGTTATATCCCAGTGATTACTCCCATTGAACCATGTCTCAGTAACAGCCACTAAATCTATATTCTCAGATGCCATTATAGACTCAAGTTCATTGATCTTATTCCCTAAACTGCGAGCATTTGTAGACAAGACTCTGAGCTTGTCATTTCTTAAACTATGCGCTACTGGCATCTTCTGGCATTGTTCCGGGGGGGCAGTCGGACTGCTGGATTATCACTCTTTTGCCCCCCTTTCCTAGTTTAAATGCTCCTTAGCAAATACTTTGAACTGTTCACTGAGGACATTCGTTCCCTGAAGAGAAAGATGCAAACCATCTTTCTTGTACAGTTCTTTTCCATTCCAACGAGAGCTAACATGAGACACAAAGCCAAACCCTTGGTTCAGACACTATTCACCAAGCCATACATTGAATTCCTTAATGCGCATCTTCCTGCCATGCTGAAGGTTATGCACAGGCAAAACTGCAGAGAATGAAACGTATATCATTTCCAAGTGTGTGAAAAGCTTCCTCCACCTTTGAAACCTCATTGCAAGCCAGATCATTTGTCCCAAGATGGACAATAACATCCACCTCCCTTTCCTGCTTTGCTTGCCTAACAATATTAAGGATCCGTCGTCTATCCCTTCTAGCGGTAGCACCAGGGAGACATCTCACAAAACCATTTTTCTCAAACTTCACACCTCTTATGATGGAATCGCCCACCAACAGCTGCTTATTATCAGTCCTCACCTTATCCTTTTTGTCTTTGGCTGCAGTCTTGCATACTTTAGGCATGGGTGATGATTGTTCCTCACCCACTGTGCCTGAGCCATCCTCCATGTTGCTCTTGCACTCTGAAAGTGCTGCAAATGAATTATGGAGAGCCACAGACTGTGGGACATGTCTTCTATCCACAACTCTCAGTCTACCAGAACCTGCAGTAACCCATCTTCCATTTCTAGGGGGCCTCTGTGGCAGTGGCATTGCAATGTTTTCAGCCTGAGTTTGTTTAACAGTTCATTTACAAATCTCAGATTTCAAAAATGCTATTTCCTGCTGCACTATGGAGAGCTGTCTACAGATCAGAGAGTATCCAAACCTCCGAAGAGTGGAACCTGAAATAAAAGCACAACAATTCCTGCACAGAACCAGGTCTTCCATTGTAAAGAGGGGAAACATTTTAAACAAACAAATCTTACTTTTTTTTAGATTATATCCACCTCCTGAGTATCTCCTGAATATCTCAGATGCACTTAGTAATGCAGCACTAGAGAATGCAGCAAGCTATAATTAGGCAAGCTAATACTATGTTGCTATATATACACACACTCCCACAAAAGCTCCTCCTCCCAACAACAAATTTAACACCTTAATCACCTATGCTCATTTGCATTCAGACAATAGCAAGAACCTGTCTAACAAATTCCTTTCCTGTTTGAAGCAAAGTGTCTGAGTATCCACCAAAAACACAGCGGAAGTTCTGCTACAGTGGAAAAGCTCTAAGTTAGGGCTCATTCAGACGGCCGTATGCTGTCCGCAAAAATACTGAATGCTATCCGTTTTTTTGCGGATCCGCAAAAAAAATGAAACATGTCCTATACTTGTCCGTGAAAATCAGGACATGGCCCCATTGAAGTCTATGGGTCCGCAAAAATACTGAATGCTATCCGTTTTTTTGCAGATCCGTTTTTTTGCGGATCCGCAAAAAAACGGATAGCATTCAGTATTTTTGCGGACAGCATACGGCCGTCTGAATGAGCCCTTAGTCTAAGTCTAAATCTCCTGAATATCTCAGATGCACTTAGTAATGCAGCAAGCTATGTGCTGCAATAGAGCTTTGTTGCCAATGCTTGTGTTTGAATGTCAATGACATATTTTAATCCTGCAGATCAGTTTTGTGTGTTGGCCTTGTGGAGAAAAACAGTCATACACGAGTTGCTCGCACAGAGCTAGCGGCAGCCAAACTTGTTTTCAGTGGCATCACCAGTTCCCGAGCTCATCAAAATAGAAGTAGATCTGGCTCCGGCCATACATTGCCTCCCCTCTTTATTGCAGCCACGCCATCACCCTACTCCTCTGATGCCTCCTCCTCCTCAGCACACAGATCCCGCTCCCATGTCCTGTCCAACACAAAATCATCATCATAGTCCTAACCCTTCCCGTCACGTTTATCAGAAAGTGATATGTCATCGTGGGATCCTTGCCTCCTTCCAACCCGATTCCCTGTTCTGGGTTTGCCCATTTGACTCAAGTCACACTGTCACCACAGCTACTATTGCTGTTACCGTCACTACCACCACCACCACCAAAACAGCTATGCATTATTGGGTCCTCCACCTCTGCCTGAACCTCCTCCTTATGGCAGTCCTAACTCTGACACTTCTTACACAAGTCATTAACAGGAAGACTATTTGGATTATCTTCCACAGCACATGGGGCTTTGTTGCCTCTTCTTAGGAAACAAGAAGGTCCCTCATTAGAAGAGCGGAATTAAGAGACAGAGATGATGCAAATGAAAAGCTTCTCTGGAGCCACAAGGAGGAGAGCAGGAGGAATGCTGTGACTCTTGGCACATTGTCAGACTCAGAGGTGAAAATTGACATCATCCTGCTGTGACTGAGAGGAGGAGTGAGCCATCCAATCCACAATCTCATCCTCTTTGTCCTCTATAATATTGTGACGTCTACTAGAAGCAAAGGGAGAACTGTGGTCTGCTGCTACTACTACTAGCCGGACGGCTGGTGCTGCTAATACTGTGTGCACTACTACAGCCACCCACATTCTGAATCATAGATGATGAGGCACGGGTAGTGGAAGTGCTCATTAGTACAGAAGGCCCATGGAGTGGGAAGTACGGTGCTAAGTATTACATACCGCACCCTGTACGTTGCTAAGCATTACATACCGCACCCTGGTCCTCTTCTCCCGGCGTCAGCACCGCATTCTGTTCTGACACAGGTTTCAGGATACAGTGTGCGGCACGCAATATGACCTGACACTGACATCAGGACACAGTGCAGCGCCAGTGCCCGGATACAGTGCTGAACTAAGAGCGGTGGTACCTGGAGGAGGAGAGGTGAGTTTTTTTTCGTCTGGTCTAAGGGTCTGCATTTAAGGGACCAAGAGGTGAGGTGGGAGATATAGGTGTGACAGGGGTCTGCATTAGTCAGGGATCTGATATACGGTCTGTATAAATTTGGGTCTTCATTTAGGGTCTGTATAAATTTGGCTTCTGATCTCGGTCTGAGAAATTTTGATGCCAATTTGGGGTCTGTATAAGTATGGGATGTGTAATAATTTTGGGGTCTGATTTGCAGTCTGTATTATTTTGGGGTCTGTATTTTTTTAGGACCTGTTTGGAGGTATGTGTAACAGCGACCGCTGTGTGACGCTGTTCCCCTGCTTACCGCCGCGGCTCCAGGCACCGTGCTCACCGGTGATCCCGGCCAGTGCTTCCCAGTCACCACCGCAATCCTTAGCCCTGTCTGTGTAGGTGCTGTTGCACTGGGATCCGCTCCACAGCTTCCATTTTACCTGGACACTGCTTGTACTCGGCTGGTGATGTGGCAGTACGCATCATTCCCTGTCGGGAGGTGAGTCATGTCAGGTGATCTCGCTGACCAACCCTGACTCTCCTGCACATATTTAAGTGGCTCAGCCCTCTTCCTAGATGCCTCAGTGTCAGGTCTTTGTGTTTGCTAAAGAGCCTGATAACCACTTGTGTTCCTGACTTGTGCTTCGCTTCTGGACTCTGCTAATCGTCTCATCCTTGCCGGCTTGCATCGCCTCTCCTGTTGCCGATCAGGATTGTCTGACCTTGTTCCTGTGCTGCCTGCCTTGACCCTCTGCTTGTCCTGACTACGCCTCCGTCTCATCCACCGGTTCCTGTCTTGTTGCTCCTGGTGACCACCCTGTCTGTCCACTATGTCTATACTGTCGGTACCTTCGCAGGTACCTCCTGGTCCACCCGGACCAGCTGCTACTGACTCTGGGACTGCCCTGGAGTAGTACCTGGCAGCTACCCTAACGGCAAAGTCTATCCCCACCATCAGGGGCTCTAGTGAAGTCCAGGTAGCTGCATAGCCTCGCCCATCCAGGGTACAGCCAGTCGGTAGCACAGTGGGTTCACATCCGCTGATCCGTGACATTATGTATTAGTATTGGGGTTGCCCAATCATATAAAAAGTCTCGTCCCTGCCATTCGTGCCAGGGTCCTAATGGGGCTAGATAGGACTCTAGGTATTCCTGCGTATGAACTCACCTACCTTTGGGGTCTGTTCATACTGATCGTCAGTCAGGATTTTGGTTAGGGTTTTCACTAGGAGGTGTCCATCTTCCTTCCCTAGTTCTCAGGCCTGATTCCCTGTCCCCCCCCCCCTCCCTCCTATGCTCAGTACTGTGAGTCAGTATGACACGCAGATGACAGGTGTCACTCTTAGGCTTCATGCACACAACAGTATTTTTTCACGGTCCGCAAAACGGGGTTCCGTTGGTCCGTGATCAGTGACCGTTTTTTCGTCCGTGGATTTTCCTTGATTTTTGGAGGATCCACGGAAAATTAAAAAAAAGTCGTTTTGGTGTCCGCCTGGCCGTGCGGAGCCAAATGGATCCGTCCTGACTTACAATGCAAGTCAATGTGGATGGATCTGTTTGACGTTGACACAATATGGTGCAATTGCAAACGGATCCGTCCCCCATTGACTTTCAATGTAAAGTCAGGAGTTAATATACCATCGGATCGGAGTTTTCTCCAATCCGATGGTATATTTTAACTTGAAGCGTCCCCATCACCATGGGAACGCCTCTATGTTAGAATATACCATCGGATTTTAGTTAGATCGTGAAACTCATATCCGACAGTATATTCTAACACAGAGGCGTTCCCATAGTGATGGGGACGCTTCAAGTTAGAATATACTACGTACTGTGTACATGGCAGCACCCGATCTCTTACAGGGGGCTGTGATCAGCACAATTAACCCCTCAGGTGTCGCACCTGAAGGGGTTAATTGTGTGTATCATAGCCCCCTGTAAGAGATCAGGGGGTGGCGGAGAGTTCCAATCGGAGTCCCAGTTTAATCGCTAGGGCTCCGATCGGTAACCATGGCAACCAGGATGCTACTGCAGTCCTGGTTGCCATGGTTACTTAGCAATATTAAAAGCATCATACTTACCTGCTGCGCTGTCTGTGACCGGCCGGGAGCTCCTCCTACTGGTAAGTGACAGGTCTGTGCGGCGCATTGCTTAATGATCTGTCACTTACCAGTAGGAGGAGCTCCCGGCCGGTCACAGACAGCGCAGCAGGTAAGTATGATGCTTCTAATATTGCTTACACTGTGCCATATTGTATTACACTGTGCCACCAATGAAAATAATACAAAAGAGGGAGGGAGGGGGGGGCCGCACTGGCCACCAATGAAATTAAAACTGGGGAGGGAGGGGGGTCTGCCCCCTGAAGCCTGGCAGCCCCTGATCTCTTACAGGGGGCTATGATATGCACAGTTAACCCCCCCTCAGGTGCAGCACCTGAGGGGTTAATTGTGCGGATCACAGCCCCCTGTAAAAGATCAGGTGCTTCCAGGCAGCAGGGGGCAGTCATGTACACAGTTCGTAGTATATTCTAACTAGAAGCGTCCCCATCACTATGGGAACGCCTCTGTGTTAGAATATACTGTCGGATATGAGTTTTCACAAAGTGAAAACTCAGCATGAAAGTAACTTACGGCCACGGATCACGGACGCGGATGCCAATCTTGTGTGCATCCGTGTTCTTTCACGGACCCATTGACTTGAATGGGTCTGTGAATCGTTGTCCGTCAAAAAAATAGGACAGGTCATATTTTTTGGACGGACAGGAAACACGGATCACGGCCGCTGATGAACAACGGCGCATTTTCCGAGTTTTCAACGGACCCATTGAAAGTCAATGGGTCCGCAGAAAATCACGGAAAACGGAACAACGGCCACGGATGCACACAACGGTCGTGTGCATGAGGCCTTAGAATCATGAACCTAAACTTCAATGTGCCAATCATGTTCCTAACATAATGGGCAATCGATATTTTGCACACAAAAAACCCCCCACAAATAATACACATTAACCTCATGTTGTGTATTTTTTGTGTTCTGTGCTGCATCGAATGGTATAGTGCAGTGGTGGCGAACCTATGGCACGGGTGCCAGAGGCGGCACTCAGAGCCCTCTATGTGGGCACCCGCACCTTGGAAAAAGTCTATGGTGTACCAATATGCCTTAGACTTCTCCTGCCATTCATCAGTGTAGGGCATGCATGCTATGAACAACAGAGGCATTGCATTAAATGTAGGCAGGTTATTATAGCTAAATGATAAAGTACATGGAAGATATATTGTATTGGTATTAGGGTTAAATTTCAGTGTTGACACTTTGCAATAAATAAGTGGGTTTTGGGTTGCGGTTTGGGCACTCAGTCTCTAAAAGGTTTGCCATCACTGGTATAGAGTATTGCAATACTTTTACTTGGTATCAAACTCTAGTCTGCAGTAGTACTAATTGCCCACTTATAGTTCTGCTAATAGAAAAAAAAAATTCACCTTATTTGTGCCAGTAGAAAAAAGTGTCCCCTTATATACACCGACATATATTTTGGTAATTAACCGGGCAGCACGGTGGCTCGGTGGTTAGCACTGGTGTCTTGCAGCGCTGGGGTCCTAGGTTCGAATCCGACCAAGGACAAAATCTGCATGGAGTTTGTATGTTATCCCCGTGTTTGCGTGGGTTTCCTTCGGTTTCCTTCCACACTCCAAAGACTGATAGGGACCTTAGATTGTGAGCCCCATTGGGGGAAGCAGGATGCTAATGTCTGTAACGTGCTGCGGAATATAGTAGTGCAATGTAAAAGAAATAATTAAATTAACAGACACTGCGCTGAACGGCTTAACCCCTTTCTGACACAGAGATTTTTCATTTTTCCCTCCCTGCCTTCCTGGAGCCATAACTTCTTTATTTTTTGTTCACAGAGCCACATGAGGGTTTGTTTTTTATGGAACAAGTTGTACTTTCTAGTGGCACTATTTAATATTACATATGATGTATTGGGAAGCTCGTTTTTTTTTTTTTATGGAAGCACTAATTAGTAAAGGAGAACCAGGGAGCGATGAATACAGCTCTCCCCGTGCTAGCTCAGTACTCCTCGCTCTTGGTCTTCTGCAGGCTCTGCGCGCTGCGCTGTGACCTGTGCACAGCGTGAGGATGTCGGCGTACTTTGTGACCTCGCGCTGTGTGACGTTGGGTCACAGCACAGCAGGAAGAGCACTGAATATCAGGAGGGGGTCCGGAACAGGAGAGGTGAGTTGATTTTTATTTATTTTTTTGTCTGATCTGAGGACTGATTAACTTGGAGGTTTTATTAACATGGCGGTCTGATTTGAGGTCTGAATGGGTGTGTTAGTAACATGGTGTCTGATTTGAGGTCTGAATGGGTGTGTTATAAACATTGGAGGTCTAAGCTGAGGTCTGATAAAAATATTATTACTTTTGTTTTCCTCTTCTACAACCTAGGTGCGTCTTATAGGCCGAATAATACTGTATACAGTTTTTTTAATACTGAAAAAAAAAAAAAAGTAAAAAATACCTACAGCTAATTTTTTGCGGGTCGATCTGTAGTTTTTATTGATACCATTTTGAGGTATGTTTTTTTTCATTACACAATTCACCGTAAGGGATCAATATTTTTAGCTTTAAATAGTAGAGGTTTTATCTGATGCAGTGATGCCTATGATGACTATATTTTGGATTATTTAGTTTTATTTCAATTTGGGGTAAAGGGGGGGGAGATTTGAATTTTTGTAATTAAAAAAACTCTAATTTTTTTTTGGCCCCCAACATGCAATCAATAGATTGTCTTTTATATTAAGTATTGAAATTTTAGCCATTACAGAATATAAAGATCAGTATATTACAATACATGCTGCCACCTGCATTGGAATATACAAGTAATAGTCCTAAAAGCCTTCTACAGCTTCTGGCCTATTACTACTATGGGACGCCTTCCCTGATTTCATGTAAAAGTGTTCCTGTCCAGAAAGCGCGTGTTTCTCGGTTTTTTTACCCCTCAGACGCCGCGGTCACATTTGAACACAGCATCTGAGGGGATTAATGTCTGTGAACGGCATTATCACTGATCACAGACATTAGCCCCGTATGTCTGCTGTATGGAACTGCAAGCACCTGGCGGCTCAGGCGCTTGTTCCGGAGCAGACACCATCTTTAGAGACCCGACATCCGCCGTACATGTATGGATGTCAGGAAAGGGCTAAAGGGAACAGTTTAGGGGCCATTTTGTTGCTGACAAGTTCCATTTAATTACAATTAACACAATCTTTTATGGCACCAGAAACCATTTGCAAACAATAACATGAAATACAGAGTACAGTATACTCCACTGCTGCTGGGGGAGGTCAGTAGAAAGCTCCATTACATCAGTCTGTAGAGGATTTGTAGAAACCTCAGCTTCACCTACCTGATGATCCAGTGGGATATTTGGTTTCTCCTCTGGACAGTCCTGGGAATACTGAGGACTGGGACATCTCTCTGGTGGATTTCTCTGACTGGATCCATCTGTAGGAAAAACACACAGTGACTGAATACATTGTCTATATCCAATGAGTGAATCTGTGATGGTGGCCGGTCCGTGGCTGCTGACATCTCCTTGTTCCTTGAAGGCCGTTGGAGCTCTTACCCAACTCCCTGCTCCGGTGGTCCATACCTATTGACATTTCATTGTTCTGTCCACAGCGTGCTGATCTGTGGCCAGCTCTTGGCCTGCAGTGGCTTTGTCCGCCTGTAGGGCATGTGCTTCTTAAAGGGCCAGCATGTGTGGCCCTAATCTGTCTACTCTATGGCTAGCCTCCCTGGGATATTTAAGGCACCCTCCCCTGTGGAATGGTGCCTGAGTAAGAGGTTCTAGTTGCTAGTTTCCTACCAAGGAGATCCACTCTTGAGTTCAGTTTCACATTTAGACTGCTTTCAAACGAAGCGAGTGTGAGGCTGAGGACTCACATCGCAGCACCCGTCCTGAACTTCCAGCACTGCCAGGGTCGTACAGCATTATACTGATTAATGATGCTATGTAACCCTTAGAGGTAGTATTAACCCTGTGCTGCCTACTCTGATCTTTGCACTGTTTACTGCATTACACAAACGCTCCCTGTCTTTTCTTGTCTTGTGGCTACAGTTCTGACTGATCCCTTGGTGCTTTTCATTGGTATCTCTTGATCCCAGTGGGTCAGCAGCCACTGAACAGAGACTACTTCCAAAGGTAGTGGCCTGGTGGTTCCCCTGCAGTGATGTCCATATGGATTAAAGGGTAAGGACTGGGGGGGGGAATCTAGCTGCTCCTTTAGCAGTAGCCCCAGCCAAATCTGTGGCACAGCACATCTACATCCGCACTCTGATTCAAAACTGTTCTCCTCTCTACAGTCATGGAAGGTCTCCTCTTACCCGGTGATGTGAGGGACTGGTGATTCTCCATCATGACGTCCTTGTACAGATCCTTGTGTTCTTCTAAATACTCCCACTCCTCCATGGAGAAATAGACAGCGACATCCTGACACCTTATAGGAACCTGACAACACAAGGACACAGTCATTACCAGACCCCTCCCTTGGCGTTATTGTATAATGTCCCAGCATTCCCAGCAGCGCTCACCTCTCCGCTCAGCAGCTCAGTGATCCTGGTGGTAAGTTCTAGGATCTTCTGCTCATGTATCAGGGAATGAGGTGGAGGCTCGGTGATGGGGTTCTGGGTCCTGCTCCGTCCTCCTGACACACGGGGTGTCACACACTCACCAGACGACTTCATCACTACTGTGTAATCCTGTGTATGGGGAGACGCCGATCACTACAGAGATTCTAAGAATCCTTCACCTTTCCAGACATTTCCCTGGTTTATTACTAGAGATAAGAGTGATGTCATGTGAGACTCTCACCTCTCCAGTTATCAAGGAGATGATCTCCAGGGTGAGGTCTAATATCCTTGCAGCCATGTGGTCTCTGTCCTTCTCCATCCTTGGTGGGTCATCGATGGAAAGGACCATTGTCTTTCAAAAGAAGAGAGTCCTGAACCTAAGAAACCTGAGGGAAAGAAGGAGGATTGTGAGCAAAATCACATCTTACATGAACTAAAGTGTCTCACAAACTAAGAACAACAAAACTCTACCAATATTGTACAACGGAGATGACTTGGCTATTGAGGTGTCTTATACATACCAGACTGGTGACCATAATAAATCAGTCAGCCGGCCTCCTGCTATACAGTGAATACAGTGTTACACAGGACACACATCGCAGTCTACCACATACAGCAGACAGTTCTCATCTTATTTTTACTGTAAATGTCTTTATTAATGGGACGACTGATAGGAAGTTCACAGACACTTGATCTGACATGCTTTCTGCAGCCTTTGAGAATTTGAATGTTTTCCATTGTAATGACCCACATTTGGTCTCAGGACTGTGTTTAAAGTGAACCTGAGTCTTCAAAAAAGGTTTGTATAATGGCAGTGCTTCTTTGTACAGTCTGTGAAGGAACTGTTATGTTTGGGCTTACCTTAAAGGGCTTCTGTCAGCCCACTAAACAGTTTTTTTTTTTTTTGCTTAATAATAACCCCTACACTGCGATTTATCCATACATAAGTAAAATAATAATTTTGGTTCAGTAAAATTTGCTAAAACCCTATTTTTATAATATGTAAATTACCTTGCTACCAGCAAGTAGGGCGGCTACTTGCTGGTAGCAGCCGCATCCTCCGATGGTAATGACGCCCCCTCCGCTTGTTGATTGACAGGGCCAGTGGACGGGATCTTTCTCCGCTGGCCCTGCCTGTTTTCATTCAATATCTGGCGCCTGCGCCGCGGCCGTACCTATCTTCAATCGGCGCAGGCGCACTGAGAGGCGGCCACTCACTCGGCCGCTCCATCCTCAATGCGCCTGCGCCGGGTGTAGATGTGACGTCATTGGCGCAGGCGCATTGAGGATGAAGCGGCCGAGTGAGTGGCCGCCTCTCAGTGCGCCTGCGCCGATTGAAGATAGGTACGGCCGCGGCGCAGGCGCCAGATATTGAATGAAAACAGGCAGGGCCAGCGGAGAAAGATCCCGTCGACTGGCCCTGTCAATCAACAAGCGGAGGGGGCGTCATTACCATCGGAGGATGCGGCTGCTACCAGCAAGTAGCCGCCCTACTTGCTGGTAGCAAGGTAATTTACATATTATAAAAATAGGGTTTTAGCAAATTTTACTGAACCAAAATTATTATTTTACTTATGTATGGATAAATCGCAGTGTAGGGGTTATTATTAAGCAAAAAAAAAAAAAACTGTTTAGTGGGCTGACAGAAGCCATATTATCTCATTTCAGCTGCACAGCTAGATGCATTTCACTCAGAAGCAGGGGGTGTCTCCCTTCTACAGATACTGTATGCAGTGATCTCACTTTCCTTACTTTACACTAAGGAGCTCAGAAAGCTGATAAAGATGGATAAATCACACTTACAGAAAGGCAGGAGGCTCCTGGGATCTTCAGAAGCTTCGTAGAAGACGTTATTTTATCAGGGTCAGGATCTCAGCCGGCTCTGACACCCCCCCACTTCCTCTCACCCCCCCCCCCTTACTTTCCTTCTCATTACTCCCCTTCCCTCCGATGAGAACATAATGTTCAGGCCTAGTACTGTTATCCATCGCTCACTGAATAATGGTCTACGTTGTCCACCTATCTAGTTCTTTGTACAGAAGGGATTATTT
Organism: Bufo bufo; assembly: GCF_905171765.1. Taxonomy (NCBI): domain Eukaryota; kingdom Metazoa; phylum Chordata; class Amphibia; order Anura; family Bufonidae; genus Bufo; species Bufo bufo. The sequence goes on from NC_053392.1 coordinate 618,012,270, forward strand.
ACACATCAATATCCAGCTCTCCTGTTTTACGATATATTTGCCTCTTTTTCGGATCTTGCGGTTGGAATATATACTTCTGTTATTGCTAACTCAAGATGTAACCTATAAGACAGTTGTACCGATGTCCTGCTGTTCCTGGGCTTTAATTCATTCACAATAAAAAGAACTTTGAAACAGAAAAGAAGTGTCGGGTCCCCATCAAGCACCTGTGCACAATGTCCTGGTATATCCGTTCTATGTACATTCCCTGAGTGTGATTAGGGAGAGTTCAGGAGCCTTACCCCAAATTATTGTTTTATTATTAACATTTTTTTATTGATACTTAGTGTTCACCTCCTTTATTTAGTTTTATTTAAACCACCGGAGTTTTTGGGTGAGTGCCATTATCTTTTGTAATTATTTAACATCTATAAGAGATTGCTTACAGTTTCCACATCCATCCTCCTCCAGGTACCTTATTCTATCCTGTTGGCGCCCTTCTCCCCTCCCCCTCTCTGAGTTTCACCCTCAGGGTATTATACTAAACTCCTATTTTCTTTTATATATTTATTGACATCACTATCTGACCGGTGGGGGTCCGACACCTGCCCCCCGCTGATCAGCTGTTTATAGAGGGGGCTGTGCCCCCTGCGAGCCCTGCTTCCTCTGTATTACACTGCCCATCGTCTCCCCTGTAGCGGCGGTGTAGTGCGATTACAATTACTTGCTTCATTCAAGTCTATGGAGCGAGTTCTAGTAATTATACTGCTCCTCCGAGACAGCGGGCAGTCTAATGAAGAGGAGGTAACACTCACATGGAGCGCTGCCTCCTCTTCAAACAGCTGATCGGCGGGGGTGCCGGGTGTCGGACCTTCACAGATCTGATACTGATGACCTATCCTGAGGAAAGGTCATCCATATAAAACCCCTGCACAACCCCTTTAAGATGGAAATGTCATATTTCAACTCCAGCGGCGTTCTCTTTATTCCAGAAGGACGGTCTTATTTAATAACCGCAACTCATACGCTTTATTCTCCCTCTCATGAAGTAATCCAATAATCCTCCCAAAAACCCCAACAAGGCAACATTATTTTAAGGGGACAGCACTATTGTGAGGGGGCACTAAGGGGACAGCACTATTGTGAGGGGGCACTAAGGGGACAGCACTATTGTGAGGGGGCACTAAGGAGACAGCACTATTGTGAGGGGGCACTAAGGGGACAGCACTATTGTGAGGGGGCACTAAGGGGACAGCACTATTGTGAGGGGGCACTAAGGGGACAGCACTATTGTGAGGGTGCACTAAGGGGACAGCACTATTGTGAGGGGGCACTAAGGGGACAGCACTATTGTGAGGGTGCACTAAGGGGACAGCACTACTGTGAGGGGGCACTAAGGGGACAGCACTATTGTGAGGGGGCACTAAGGGGACAGCACTATTGTGAGGGGCACTAAGGGGACAGCACTATTGTGAGGGGGCACTAAAAGGACAGCACTATTGTGAGGGGGCACTAAGGGGACAGCACTATTGTGAGGGGGCACTAAGGGGACAGCACTATTGTGAGGGGGCACTAAGGGGACAGCACTATTGTGTGGGGGCACTAAGGGGACAGCACTATTGTGAGGGGGCACTAAGGGGACAGCACTATTGTGAGGGGGCACTAAGGGGACAGCACTATTGTGAGGGGGCACTAAGGGGACAGAACTATTGTGAGGGGGCACTAAGGGGACAGCACTATTGTGAGGGGGCACTAAGGGGACAGAACTATTGTGAGGGGGCACTAAGGGGACAGCACTATTGTGAGGGGGCACTAAGGGGACAGCACTATTGTGAGGGGGCACTAAGGGGACAGCACTATTGTGAGGGGGCACTAAGGGGACAGCACTATTGTGAGGGGGCACTAAGGGGTCAGCACTATTGTGAGGGGGCACTAAGGGGGCAGCACTATTGTGAGGGGGCACTAAGGGGACAGAACTATTGTGAGGGGGCACTAAGGGGACAGCACTATTGTGAGGGGGCACTAAGGGGACAGCACTATTGTGAGGGGGCACTAAGGGGACAGCACTATTGTGAGGGGGCACTAAGGGGACAGCACTATTGTGAGGGGGCACTAAGGGGACAGCACTATTGTGAGGGGGCACTAAGGGGACAGCACTATTGTGAGGGGGCACTAAGGGGACAGCACTATAGTGAGGGGGCACTAAGGGGACAGCACTATCAAATGGAGGAGGGGAGTTCTGTTCTTAACACAAGTGTGTGTGTGTGTGTGGGGGGGGGGGGGGGGGGGTTAAAGGCTGTGCTATTGGCCCCCACAATGGCAGCGCTCATTAGTAACAGCTCATATGGAAAAATACCAGTAATTATTATTATTGCTGGTAGAAAATATCACCGGCAGAGGCAGTAAATTACCGGCCGGGGGGCGACCCTACTGGTCATCAGTGTGCGGTAGGTGGGGGCTCGCCTCTATCAGGACCCCACTAATCCTGGGAATGGAGGGGCTGCAGAGCTGCTTTACTGCTGAATCTCCTCCACAGTCCCTGCTCATTAGAGCTCCGGCCTCCGCTGTGCAGGGACAGTGAGGAGAGGACACAGCGCTGCAGCCCCTTCATCTAGAAGAGGTTGTCCCCACCGACCACACACTGACTCCATATCCTAGTGATATCACAGAACAGTGTGTGATGGAAGACCCCTCTAATCCAGGAGAACAGCCCCTCTTACAGGGGTCTGGGGGTCTCCTAATATTCCAGGGGGAGAGCAGACATGTCTGAGGAGAACTCCCCTCCTGACCTCCAGACTGTGTGAGCAGAGACTCTCTATGGCCGGTGCTGCCCCCTGCTGGCTGGACCTGCTATATGTCACCTATAGAACCGCTCCATTCTAATAAACCCAGAACCAAGACCAATAACTGACCTGCAGATCTCACCTCCTGGGGCTGCAGGACCTGCGATGACGTCACACTGGTCACATGACAGGAAGGGACCACACAGTGAAAACCCTTTTTCTGCTTTACTCCTCCCCTCATGTGACTGATCACATGACCATGACATCATCAAAGGTCCTGAAGTCACTAGGATATAATGTCGGTAGTATCTACACTCTGTGAGCTGTAAGGACCTTCAGACGAGGTCACGACCCCAAACTCACCAAGCAGCTCACAGTAACACACAATGCACCAACTTGATAAATGAGATGCAAAGGAAAACTGGCGGCTTAGTTGACCATAGCAACCAATCAGATTCCACCTTTCATTTTCCAAAGGAGCTCTCCAATCTGAAAGGTGGAATGTGATTGGTTGCTAGGGGCAACTAACCCAGTTTTCCTTTACTCCAATTTGACAATCCTCCCCCAATGATTATTCTTAGTAATTAGTATTCGCTCTTCGGGGTGCAGTCGCCTAGCGCCAGCTGTTGGGTATAGGCGGCCGCCTCTCTCCGCCGTCGGGAAAGAGCGAGATCTCTGGGAAGTCTCACAGAGCGAGTTCTTCCCTCAGAGTTTTTCTGGCGGAGACATGAATGGATTGTAGCGCCGTCCTTTCCCTCTGAGGACGTCTCCGCGGCGCATAAAAGGGCCCCAGACAGATCAGGGAGACGTCCCCTCCATCTCCTCCCATTTCAGGCAGCACTCGCTTGGTAGCAGCGTCCATTTTCTATGGAGACGTCTCCACAGATAACATGAAAGGGCCCAGACACGTCAGCGGAGATATCTCTCCACCATATTGTTCTAGGGTTGTCCCCCGACCGCTATCTCACTGGTAAGGCCGGTATTTTAGTGGTCCTGCAGGTGACGGTAATTTTTTTCTACCGGCAATAATAACTGACGTTTTCTCCCTACAAGGACTGTACTAATGAGCGCGTCCATTGCGGAGCTCTCATTAGTGCAGCCTTTACCTATCACCAGGGCCCACATCTTGTAATAATGTGATAAAAACACAGTCCGACGTCCAACACCCCCGCCGATCAGCTGTTTGAGGAGACGGCGCGTGCTGTTCACTGCTGCTGTCCCATAGACATACAGCAGCAGAGCAGGAAGAGAGAAGGGATACGGCACGTGCGCACAGGGTGTCAGACCCCCACCAATCTAATGTTGATTACCTATACTAAGGATAAGTCATCAATATGAAAAAACCCGGAGAACCTCTTGAAGTTACCCCCAATACTGTACCTGTTGTGCTCCCCCCATGTCCACAAACACTATACTATACACCCAGACTGCCCTCATTAGTAATGGTGCCCCCAATAGTGATAAGTCTCCCCAAGATAGCCCCCATTAGTAGCAATGCCCTCCATATTGCGTCAAATAATAATAACGCCCCTACAGTACTCTAGTAGTAATATTATAACCATAATGCTCCCAGTGGCTCTAATGTCCCCCTGTAGTGCCAGTATCCTCCATTCTGCCCCAGTAGTGCCAAGTATATACAATGATCTCCTCCCCCCCATCCCTGGGGCCCCCAGCAGTGTGGACCTTTAGTATAAAAAAAAAAACCCTGACTCCCTCCCGTCCCCCCGCTGCTGTCTGCGTCAGTTTTATCTGTGGCTTGTGTTGCTGCGTCCCAATGACATCACCCCTCCTGCTCGGGGTCTCACGTGATGACGTCATCATGCGAGATCCAGAGCAGGAGGTTGCAGTGATGTCATTGCAGCTTCTTGCTCTGTTATAATGCCTCACAGGCTTGAGGCCTAGGCTACTTTCACACTAGCGTTTTTGCTGGATCCGGCAGGGTTCAGCAAAATCTCTTCCGTTACTGACAATACAACCGTCTGCATCCGTTATGAACGGATCCTGTTGTATTATCTTTAACATTGCCAAGACGGAAAGTCCTTTGAAAGTTAAGTGGGACGGATCCGTTTTCTATTGTGTCGTCCACATTGACTTGCATTGTTGGTCATGAATCCGTTTAGCTCCGCATCCCAGGACGCAGCATGCTGCGGTTTGCTCTCCGGTAAGAGAACGCAACGCAATGCATTTTGGAGCATTCCATTCTGTTCAGTCACATTGTGTCCCCATTGACAATAAATGAAGACAAACCAGAAGCGTTTTTTCCGGTTTTGAGACCTTATGACGGATATCAATACCGGAAAATTGTAACGCTAGTGTAAGATGTCATCCCGCAGATCCTGTCCTGAGCCTCCAGTCAGTAGAGAGCGTTCACAGCGGTGCGATCAAATGGATGAGGTGAGGTCTTCTTGTGATCTTCGCCTGTTATATTCTTATATTCATATTTATTGCACTTCTTATTTTGGATTCATCATTAGTCCAACCCTGTGTATTTGAGGCCCTATGCTCTTTAGCCTGTACGTACAGTACAGACCAAAAGTTTGGACACACCTTCTCATTCAAAGAGTTTTCTTTATTTTCATGACTATGAAGGCATCAAAACTATGAATTAACACATGTGGAATTATATACGTAACAAACAAGTGTGAAACAACTGAAAATATGTCATATTCTAGGTTCTTCAAAGTAGCCACCTTTTGCTTTGATTACTGCTTTGCACACTCTTGGCATTCTCTTGATGAGCTTCAAGAGGTAGTCCCCTGAAATGGTCTTCCAACAGTCTTGAAGGAGTTCCCAGAGATGCTTAGCACTTGTTGGCCCTTTTGCCATCACTTTGCGGTCCAGCTCACCCCAAACCATCTCGATTGGGTTCAGGTCCGGTGACTGTGGAGGCCAGGTCATCTGGCGCAGCACCCCATCACTCTCCTTCATGGTCAAATAGCCATTATTTCAAAGTTTTTGGCTGACTGACTGACCTTCATTTCTTAAAGTAATGATGGCCACTCGTTTTTCTTTACTTAGCTGCTTTTTTCTTGCCATAATACAAATTCTCACAGTCTATTCAGTAGGACTATCAGCTGTGTATCCACCTGACTTCTCCTCAACGCAACTGATGGTCTCAACCTCATTTATAAGGCAAGAAATCCCACTTATTAAACCTGACAGGGCACACCTGTGAAGTGAAAACCATTTCAGGGGTCTACCTCTTGAAGCTCATCAAGAGAATACCAAGAGTGTGCAAAGCAGTAATCAAAGCAAAAGGTGGCTACTTTGAAGAACCTAGAATCTACAATTTTCATAGTCATCAAAATAAAGAAAACTCTTTGAATGAGAAGGCGTGTCCAAACTTTTGGTCTGTACTGTATGTACAATTCATTGCTATGGTTAACATGAGACCTACTCGATTGTTGGTCTCCTATGCAATCCATGACGGTCTGTGGTAAAATTCCCGGCGTCTCGTTTGCCTGGCAACCAGCCTGCCTCCAGTGTGTTAGTAACCGTCCCTCCTCTTGATTTGCGTGCGGTGGGGCGCGGCGGCTCCCTGCGTTGCCTTCCACGCCCCTCCGCCTCCATCACGTGCTATGTCACGTAGAGCGCGTCCTTTCTTGCACAGCTCCCCCCGGCAACGCGTGGAGCGTGGCGCCGCTGTGCGCTGCGTTCCACGGCACGCAAATCATTGATCACGTGATCCGCTTCACTTGGCACCACGTGACTATAGAGGGCGGTCCTGGATCACTGGCGCGCTGTGTCTTGCCTTTAAAAAGCGGCTATATGAAGGTACTTATTGCTGACAGCCCTGTACTATTTACCCAACACCTTGGGCCCCACAGGGACCTCGTTATGCTATATGCCATGCAACATTACGCTGACATAGCCCACTGGCGTGCCAGCGTATAGGTCCGTCTGTGTATACATTTTTTGCCTGATCCCACTGGCCCGGCAACCTTTTCTGAGCCATACTGGTCCCATTGGCCTGGCTCAGCGTTTTTTGCCTCACGGCTTTAATTGTTGCCATTTTTGTTATTCATTTTCCCCTTAAATGCAGGCTTGTCTTGCCTGCCACCCTCAATTGCATACTTCCCCTGATGAGTTTTTGAAATGAAACGTGACACGTCTGGAGTTTTTTTTAGGGTGCATTAGGGATACTGCCCGGTACTAGGGACAGGTATCCGGACGGGGTCGCCCCTTGCGGGGCAAGCACTCCGTATAGATAGGTAGGGCATCACCAGCCCATCCCTGAATTAGGGTTTTACTAGGGAATTTACTCCTGACCCCTACCTACACTGCAACAATTTTTTGTGGCATCATTCTTGTATGGTCTCCAGTATTTGCAGCAACATTGAATTGGAAGACGCACTCCACGGCATCCTGACATGGCACCCATTTGATGGGCGAATTCCACCTTGACCATAACCATTGACGGGTGAGAGCGTTCCTTTTATTTATACTGGTACCATCTTGTCACTGTCTAGGCCCACACAGGCTTGTCTATTATGTTACTTTGTTAAGTTCCTTTGTGCGCTATTCTCTTTTACCTAGACCTAATTAAACGCTAAGTTTTATTCCCTCTGTCCCCTTCTGGGGATAGTTAATTGCTATTTGATATTTGGGAGTTTTTTGGACAAGCTGTTCACTTAGCTTGACCATTCTGTACTTATTTTTCACGAAAAAGAAATATACATTCGCTATTCGCTGCTGCACTTATATGTTGAAAAACCTTTATTGACGTATATCAGTAGAAAAATAAATATACATTCACCATTCGCTGCTGCACTTATATGTTGAAAAACCTTTATTGACGTATATCAGTAGAAAAAGAAATATACATTCGCTGCTACATTTATATGTTGAAAAGCCTTTAGTGGCGTATATACGTGCAAAAAGAAAAATTTATTCTGCGTTCAGCGCTGCAGTTATCTGTTGAAAAGCCTTTAGTGGTGTATTTGAGTAGAACATGAAAAATATATTCGGCAGTAGGGGTGTTTTAATTTTCTTTTTATTTACTTATTTAAGCTAACAGTATGTCAGACAGAGAAGTGTCAGGCCCTGCACAGGGAAGTGGCAGAGGCGTAAATGTTTCTGGCGCTGGCGCAGGTCGGAGCAGAGTAAGGAGGCATGGCAGCAGGGGTCACTTCGAGGGGCCTAAACTCCCAGTGTCAGCTAGCAGTCGTGTATTGACCAGCAACCCAGGGGTTCTTGATTGGTTGACTCGATCTTCGACTTCGTCGCAAGTGACAGCAGCACCAGCAGCGTGAGTTTATAGTCGCCGATGAGCAGCTTTCTTCAGCAGCTAGACATAGAGCAGATCCTGAACCAGCAGGTGGTGGCATACTTGGAGTGCACCCTGCCAGCCGTCATTAAAGATCAGCTGGACTACTGGGCAGCCAAACTGGATTTGTGGTCGCAACTGGCCGAGTTTGCCCTGGACAAGCTTTCCTGCCCAGCCAGTAGTGTGGCATCAGAACGAGTCTTTAGTGCGGCGAGAGCCATAGTTACCCCAAGAAGAACTCGCCTGGCCACCCAAAATGTGGAGAGACTGACCTTTGTCAAGATGAATCAGGTCTGGATCAGCCAGGATTCTCACCCACCAGTGCCTTATGCATCAGACTAGATCATCCATGGTGCCACACCAACACTTTGACAAAAGAGATCGGTTTCTTCTGGCTACCTGCCTCAGCTACTTTTCCCCGCCTAATGTCACTCATCTGATGCCAAGTGCTCCTTCTTTACCCAACTTCGTCAGCGAGTACTGGTAGTGCCACCCACCTCCCCACTCTGTCACCGGGTCACTCTGTGGTCTCTACATGCTGCTGCCACCTGCACACTATGTCACCTTGCCACTCTGTGGTATCCTCATGCTGCTTCTACCTCACCACTATGTCATAGGCCCACTCTGTAGCCTCCTGATGCTGCTGCCACCTCCATACTCTGTCCACTATTTGCCGTTTAGCGGTGCAGTCATATGTGGTAAAGCCCTTTTTGCCGTGTATTAGTGGCAAAATAAAAACATATTTGCCCTCCAGTGGTGCAGTTATATGTGGTAAAGCCCTTTTTGCTGTGTATTAGTGGCAAATAGAGGTGGAAGAACTCCGCTGTTCTGCATCTCTTGTATAGTCAATGTCTCCAACTATGGCCCTCTCGCGATTTACAGCAAATACATTATTTTCATGTAGAGATCCAAGAATTATGTTGGAGGCATGTAGTGTATGCAAGCCATGTGCGACCCCTCTCATCACTTTCACAATCTCGTCTGAACTCAATTTATTGTTGCCTTGAATACAGCCCAAACTTTTGCCAGGATAAAAGGGAACCATCAGGTATACCACCGGATCAAACTTGCAAAAATACAAGTAAGGAAGTTGCATAATCCCAGATTCCTCTTTCTTTGTAACTAAGCTTTGTGATATTTTGACGCCCTCACAATCACTTGTTCTTCTGTATCCACACCTACAGAATAGCCCTTGAGTAAAACTTTTTGGATCTGGATTTGTGTGCATACCAGTGGGCGTTTGCTGCTAAGTTCCTTCAGTGGTTTGGCATCAAACAGCACCAACTCCATACTACCTGATAGAAGACCTCATGAATTCATGTACCTGGTTATTCCTACATCAGAGTAGATTAGAGGTAGGCCAGGAAACCACTTCTGGGCCAAATTGCTTAATAATGCATATTCTTCTTGTTCACGCTGTATCCCAAAGAATATCTTGTTCCTTATGGTTTCAATTTCATGTTTCACTTCACTGTGCGCTGTTGGATTGTATTGATCAGACTCTTTCATGGTGCTGCTGAGCACTGTGAATTGTCCCTGCAGTGGAGGCTGAGGACACAGTGGAGGATGAGGAAGCAGAGCCGGTCATTGTCGCAGGACAAATGGCGTGAGAACGTGGAGGCGGAAGCAGGGTTCACGTGGCCATGTTGCTGGTGTGGCTGGGCAGGAACCACATTTACCCACTGGGCTGTAAAGGACATACAGTGGGATGCGAAAGTTTGGGCAACCTTGTTAATCGTCATGATTTTCCTGTATAAATCGTTGGTTGTTACGATAAAAAATGTCAGTTAAATATATCATATAGGAGACACACACAGTGATATTTGAGAAGTGAAATTAAGTTTATTGGATTTACAGAAAGTGTGCTATAATTGTTTAAACATAATTAGGCAGGTGCATAAATTTGGGCACCACAAAAAAGAAATTAAATCAATATTTAGTAGATCCTCCTTTTGCAGAAATTACAGCCTCTAAACGCTTCCTGTAGGTTCCAATGAGAATATTAGTACAATATGGTGGCTCACTTCAAGCGGATTATGGAATCAGGTGCTACTAACCCAAATTAGAGGGACACCCACCCTCTGGTCAAACAGCAAATAGATACGAAAGTAGTGGGTGAGCACTCAGGCACTTGGACTTGATAAAATTTAATTAAATCAATTTATTGATACATGTATTGGTCATAAAATCTATTAAGATAAATATAAACATAACAAAATGTGATCACCAATGGGAATCAATATGCTGAATTTACACACTTGACATGGAGTCTTTACAATGTCCAAACAGTGTGGACTGACAAAGCAGGTGGCTGAGCACAAATCCACTACCAGAGTGTCAATTCCAAAGTGTCAATTCTCAGGTATGGTTATCAATCCTTATCCCATATATGGAACACATCAGGCACGGATAAATGTCCAAGATATGGTTAGGATGATAGTGCTTATCTCCTCCGCAGGGTTTTCGGTGCAGTATGATTTTATCGCAAGCTTAATAGCTATAGGTATTAGTCATACCTTCCGGTGAGAGTCAATGCTTTGGGGAGGAATGGTTCTTACCTTCCTTCCTACCCACACGAGTAGCAGGCGGTGCAGGTTAGTGCCGGCGTCACGCTTCAAACTGTTCGCGCTGATTGTCCCGAACTAACGCGGGAGTTGGAGCGGGACTTGGTTTAGTCCGTGTGTGATGATTCTCCGGCTGGAACAAGGAAACTACCTCTTCGGTCTGTGTTTGTTTGTTCCTATAGAGTTGACTGCGGCTGCAGTTGCAAATAGCGTGGCCACGCTAATGATCACGGAGGTACTGCTCACAGGTGTCCGGTCCAGACGCGTTTCGGGAATTAGCCTTCCCTTCCTCAGTGGTGCCTTGACACCTGTATGCCTCCGCCTTTTATATCCCAAATGACACACCAAAATTATGGATTCCTGGATTTCCGTTTTGGAATGCGTTTTCCAGTTTCTCTGCATGCGGTATTCATGCGGTTTTATTGGGCATATATGCGTTTTTTATGCTATATAATTCTACTAATGTATGTAGACTTAAAATAAGAAAGCATTTTGTTATATCTAGTTATTTGACTGAGATATGACATCTTTAACAATTATTTCATTAACAATAATGCATTCTATAATATCCATGTCAGTTCAGTTTGTCATCTCTTGTTCTGACCGTCCCAAAGATGAACAGATATGATAAACTATGAGTAGTTTCAATATAAATACATAAAATACACTGCTCAAAAAAATAAAGGGAACACAAAAATAACACATCCTAGATCTGAATTAATTAAATATTCTTCTGAAATACTTTGTTCTTTACATAGTTGAATGTGCTGACAACAAAATCACACAAAAATAAAAAAATGGAAATCAAATTTTTTAACCCATGGAGGTCTGGATTTGGAGTCACACTCAAAATTAAAGTGGAAAAACACACTACAGGCTGATCCAACTTTGATGTAATGTCCTTAAAACAAATCAAAATGAGGCTCAGTAGTGTGTGTGGCCTCCACGTGCCTGTATGACCTCCCTACAACGCCTGTGCATGCTCCTGATGAGGTGGCGGACGGTCTCCTGAGGGATCTCCTCCCAGACCTGGGCTAAAGCATCTGCCAACTCCTGGACAGTCTGTGGTGCAACGTGACGTTGGTGGATAGAGCGAGACATGATGTCCCAGATGTGCTCGATTGGATTCAGGTCTGGGGAACGGGCGGGCCAGTCCATAGCATCAATGCCTTCATCTTGCAGGAACTGCTGACACACTCCAGCCACATGATGTCTAGCATTGTCTTGCATTAGGAGGAACCCAGGGCCAACCGCACCAGCATTTGGTCTCACAAGGGGTCTGAGGATCTCATCTCGGTACCTAATGGCAGTCAGGCTACCTCTGGCGAGCACATGGAGGGCTGTGCGGCCTTCCAAAGAAATGCCACCCCACACCATTACTGACCCAATGCCAAACCGGTCATGCTGGAGGATGTTGCAGACAGCAGAACGTTCTCCACGGCGTCTCCAGACTCTGTCACGTCTGTTACATGTGCTCCGTGTGAACCTGCTTTCATCTGTGAAGAGCACAGGGCACCAGTGGCGAATTTGCCAATCTTGGTGTTCTCTGGCAAATGCCAAACGTCCTGCACGGTGTTGGGCTATAAGCACAACCCCCACCTGTGGACGTCGGGCCCTCATATCACCCTCATGGAGTCTGTTTCTGAAGGTTTGAGCAGACACATGCCCATTTGTGGCCTCCTGGAGGTCATTTTACAGGGCTCTGGCATTGCTCCTCCTGTTCCTCCTTGCACAAAGCCGGAGGCAGCGGTCCTGCTGCTGGGTTGTTGCCCTCCTACGGCCTCCTCCACGTCTCCTGATGTACTGGCCTGTCTCCTGGTAGCGCCTCCATGCCCTGGACACTACGCTGACAGACACAGCAAACCTTCTTGCCACAGCTCGCATTGATGTGCCATCCTGGATAAGCTGCACTACCTGAGCCACTTGTGTGGGTTGTAGACTCAGTCTCATGCTACCACTAGAGTGAAAGCACCGCCAGCATTCAAAAGTGACCAAAACATCAGCCAGTAAGCATAGGAACTGAGAAGTGTCTGTGGTCACCACCTGCAGAACCACTCCTTTATTGGGGGTGTCTTGCTAATTGACTATAATTTCCACCTGTTGTCTATCCCATTTGCACAACAGCATGTGAAATTGACTGTTACTCAGTGTTGCTTCCTAAGTGGACAGTTTGATTTCACAGAAGTGTGATTGACTTGGAGTTACATTGTGTTGTTTAAGTGTTCACTTTATTTTTTTGAGCAGTGTATATAAAATTCCATAAAATGTTTAAAAATATGTATAAAATAAAAACTTGAGTATGTCATATTGGATATCCAACAGAATTGATTTAATTAAATTTTATCAAGTCCAAGTGCCTGAGTGCTCACCCACTACTTTCGTATCTATTTGCTGTTTGACCAGAGGGTGGGTGTCCCTCTAATTTGGGTTAGTAGCACCTGATTCCATAATCCGCTTGAAGTGAGCCACCATATTGTACTAATATTTTTTACTCAAAATCACCTATTTGAGTGAGCTCCTCCAGGCGTTATTATGGACATTTGCCACCATTTAGAGACCAAGAGAAAAAAAGCAGAAACCTACAAATTCTGTGATATTGGAGAGATACAATTGGACAACAGAGACATGACTGATATTTTTCGGGAATTAGAGGGTCTCTTACAGAGACAATTAAAACAACATTGGGAGATAAGATCCCTACAACAATATCTAGAAAATAATAAAATACCAAAAGGACTCTTGCTGCAGAAGACCCCAGCACAAGACCTATTCAGTGACACATTTGAGGAGGAATGGAATACATTATTGTTCTCAACCTCAGTGTCACTGATAAAATTAATTATTAAAAGAAGGACTGAAATGCTGGAGGACTTGAGCAGTAAGATACAAAAAGTCAAGGAACAAACAGATAAATTGCCTAAAAACGATGAATTTTTAAATTGGCAAGAGCGTATCTGTAGAGGATTAGATAGGATTGAAAATGATATAATTAATAGGAAAGGGAGGAAACATACAGATCCCCAGAAAAATCCCTATATATTGGATAATAGAGAGAAGATAAATAGATCTAAAGATAACTTATCCAATAATAGGGAAATTAGAGTAGAAGAGACACAAAATAAAAACAAATATGAAGTGACTGTGAATAATAGATATGATCAATTGTCCTCTGAACAACATTTTTTAGATCACACCCCTGCACACCACAGGACCCGAACGAGACACAAGGAACACACATCCCCCACACACAACAGAGAATCACCTACACATCACTACAATCTGAGGCACAAACATTATCACCCAGCACAATCACTAGAAAACAATTACTACCACAATCACAGGGGTCCCCGAAACCAGTATCACCGAGAACACACAGAGGGAGAAAGACCAGAAGAAGCCACAGGAAGGGAAAGACAACACAGGAGACACCAATAAATGAAGACACCACTATAATCAATTTAAGTTCGGTTCATCTCACGAATTCACAATCACTATTATTACAAAAGGGTCTTAAGTTTGCACCAACCAAAAAATTGGACAAATTTTCAGTCTATATAGGGATCCAAAAATTTATACGGAATCTCTGTTTAAAAAAACACTTCCTAAAAATCCTATAGGGATAACTGACTCCAAGAATTCATCGACTAAAACTATTCTCAAAAATAGATCGACAATGTTTCCCAGAAATGAAATTAGTGCGAAAAATGTCCACTTTTCAGAGGAATGTGGAAGTGGACATACGCAAACTAAACACAAAAGGTCTGGGACAGGGAAACCTAACTAGACATGAATGCCACTCCAACAGAATTACAGAAAAATGAAAACATTACCATACGCCCCGCAGATAAGGGGGGCGGAACAGTAATAATGAATACGGCTGATTACAATGATGAATGTCTGCGACAACTCAGAGATGTGCAGACATATGAGATGTTGAAAAATGACCCGCTGGAGCATTTTGATGGGGAACTCAAGACGCTATGTAAGAGGGGATTGGATTCAGCTGTTATTTCAAGTCAAGAACATGATTTTATCTTGGGGACACAGAGGAAACTACCAGTTTTCTACTGTCTCCCCAAGGTTCATAAATGCATGCTGAGACCACCTGGTAGACCGATAGTCTCAGGTATAGGCTCCATATCTTCAAATTTGTCAAAATATATTGACGTACAGCTTCAACCGATTGTGAAAAAAACCAGTTCATATATCAAAGACACCACCCATATCATACAAACATTAGAAGAATTGACAGTAGAACCAGAGTGGATTATGGGAACACTCGATATACAATCTCTATATACCATAATTGACCACCAACAAGGGATGTCAGCGATTCGAGAACAAATAAATAGAGATGGTACAATAAACGAGAAACACACAGAGTTTATTATAGAGGGTATTGGGTATATTTTAGCCCACAACTATTTTTATTTTGAAGGCCAGTTTTATCTACAAAAATGTGGAACCGCCATGGGGACCAGATTCGCCCCGAGTTATGCAAATTTATTTTTGGCAGAATGGGAAGAAACCACCATCAAACCCAAACTCGGGGTGGATCTGGCCCTATGGCGTAGATTCATAGACGATATTATTTTTGTCTGGAAAGGCAGTAGAGAGACACTGGAAATATTTCTGAATGAGATAAATACTAACTTAATGAATTTAAAGTTTACCTCCAATATTATGGAAATAGTTGAATTCCTGGATTTAAAAATCAGGAAAGAGGGCAATAAATATATATGTAGTACATTTACCAAACCGACATCTAAAAACAGTTTTATTCAGTTCTCCAGCTGCCATCTGCCAAACTGGCTGATTAATATCCCTCTTGGCCAGTTTGGTAGAAATTGTACACAAGAAGGTGATTTTGAGATGGAAGCTGTAAAAATGAAGAATCAGTTTTTAAATAGACAATATCCAGAGAAAATCCTAGACGAAGCATTAGAAAAAACAAGAAACAAAGATAGACAAACTTGGTTCCAGGAGAAAAAATTAGCAAGTAAAAATGTACAAGAAGGAGGTATGATCAATACTAGAATGATACTTCCCTTCAGTAATAATTATAAGAGATTGCAGAAAATCATCAAAGCCCATTGGCATCATATTTTGAGTGATCGGGTGATTGGCCATTTAATGCCCACTGGGCCTCTTCTAACATTTACTAAAGCCCCTAACTTGGGACTTAAAATAGCCCCATCAATTAAAAAACCAACGAAACAGGCTAATACAACCATGGATACCTGGATGAAATTAAAAGGTTTTTTTAAATGTGGTAGGTGCATGGCCTGTAAGATCTCCCCGATACCAAGGAAAATATTAACAATTGCCTGCACTCAAAATAGATATAAATGGGAGATAAAGGAATGTCTGACCTGCAATACCACTGGCGTTGTCTACCTGATCCAGTGCCCTTGTAAAAGACAGTACATAGGACGCACCAAACGCCCCTTGAAAACCAGACTGGCCGAACACATCTCTAATATCCGCAAGGGATATGAGAAACACTGTCTCTCAAGACATTACAGAGATGTTCATAATAAGGATCCGTCCAGTCTAGTTTTCACGGCACTGGAGAAGGTGGACATACACTGGCGTGGCGGGAACTACATCAAACAGATGTCTAGGATGGAATCAAGATGCATCTATGAGTTCGGATCAATGCTACCAGCCGGCTTAAATGCAGATCTCGAGATTTTTGGATTCTTGTAGGCTGGGTGCCCCATATCCGACTCACACGCCGCAGTTTGGTCGTTTACCGACACTGCGTCGTGGACTCGGTCTGGGGCCCCCAGCCCCCATACATCCAATCAATATGACATCCAATCAATATGTTTCTTGTTGCACATCTATTTCGCATTCATCTGTCATTGTAATCAGCCTTGACTAGTGGAATTGGCGATGATATAAATAGGACAATATTTTAATATGATGGTCGATCATGTCTCTGGGGTCCATGCCAGATCCCCAATTAATATTCAAAATATTCAATTATCTGTTCTGTTGGATATCCAATATGACATACTCAAGTTTTTATTTTATACATATTTTTAAACATTTCATGGAATTTCATATATTTTATGTATTTATATTGAAACTACTCATAGTTTATCATATCTGTTCATCTTTGGGACGGTCAGAACAAGAGATGACAAACTGAACTGACATGGATATTATAGAATGCATTATTGTTAATGAAATAATTGTTAAAGATGTCATATCTCAGTCAAATAACTAGATATAACAAAATGCTTTCTTATTTTAAGTCTACATACATTAGTAGAATTATATAGCATAAAAAACGCATATATGCCCAATAAAACCGCATGAATACCGCATGCAGAGAAACTGGAAAACGCATTCCAAAACGGAAATCCAGGAATCCATAATTTTGGTGTGTCATTTGGGATATAAAAGGCGGAGGCATACAGGTGTCAAGGCACCACTGAGGAAGGGAAGGCTAATTCCCGAAACGCGTCTGGGCCGGACACCTGTGAGCAGTACCTCCGTGATCATTAGCGTGGCCATGCTATTTGCAACTGCAGCCGCAGTCAACTCTATAGGAACAAACAAACACAGACCGAAGAGGTAGTTTCCTTGTTCCAGCCGGAGGATCATCACACACGGACTAAACCAAGTCCCGCTCCAACTCCCGCGTTAGTTCGGGACAATCAGCGCGAACAGTTTGAAGCGTGACGCCGGCACTAACCTGCACCGCCTGCTACTCGTGTGGGTAGGAAGGAAGGTAAGAACCATTCCTCCCCAAAGCATTGACTCTCACCGGAAGGTATGACTAATACCTATAGCTATTAAGCTTGCGATAAAATCATACTGCACCGAAAACCCTGCGGAGGAGATAAGCACTATCATCCTAACCATATCTTGGACATTTATCCGTGCCTGATGTGTTCCATATATGGGATAAGGATTGATAACCATACCTGAGAATTGACACTTTGGAATTGATACTCTGGTAGTGGATTTGTGCCCAGCCACCTGCTTTGTCAGTCCACACTGTTTGGACATTGTAAAGACTCCATGTCAAGTGTGTAAATTCAGCATATTGATTCCCATTGGTGATCACATTTTATGTTATGTTTATATTTATCTTAATAGATTTTATGACCAATACATGTATCAATAAATTGATTTAATTAAATTTTATCAAGTCCAAGTGCCTGAGTGCTCACCCACTACTTTCGTAGGTTCCAATGAGAGTCTGGATTTTGGTTGAAGGTATTTTGGACCATTCCTCTTTACAAAACATCTTTAGTTCATTCAGGTTTGATGGCTTCCGAGCATAGACAGCTCTCTTTCAGTCACACCACAGATTTTCAATTATATTCAGGTCTGGGGACTGAGATGGCCATTCCAGAACGTTGTACTTGTTCCTCTGCATAAATGCCTTAGTGGATTTTGAGCTGTGTTTAGGGTCGTTGTCTTGTTGAAAGATCCAGCCCCGACGCAGCTTCAGCTTTGTCACCGATTCCTGGACATTGGTCTCCAGAATCTGCTGATACAGAGTGGAATCCATGCGTCCCTCAACTTTGACAAAAATCCCAGTCCCTGCACTGGCCACACAGCCCCACAGCATGATGGAACCACCGCCATATTTTACTGTAGGTAGCAGGTGTTTTTCTTGGAATGCTGTGTTCTTTTTCCTCCATGCATAACGCCCCTTGTTATGGCCAAATAACTCAATTTTAGATTCATCAGTCCACAGCACCTTATTCCAAAATGAAGCTGGCTTGTCCAAATGTGCTTTAGCCCACCTCAAGCGGCACTTTTTGTGCTGTGGGCGGAGAAAAGGCTTCCTCTGCATCACTCTCGCATACAGCATCTCCTTGTGTAAAGTGCGCCGAATGGTTGAACGATGCACAGTGACTCCATCTGTAGCAAGATGATGTTGTAGGTCTTTGGTGCTGGTCTGTGGGTTGACTCTGACTGTTCTCACCATTCGTCGCTTCTGCCTATCCGAGATTTTTCTTGGTCTGCCACTTCGAGCCTTAACTTGAACTGAGCCTGTGGTCTTCCATTTCCTCAATATGTTCCTAACTGTGGAAACAGACAGCTGAAATCTCTGAGACAGCTTTCTGTATCCTTCCCCTAAACCATGATGGTGAACAATCTTTGTCTTCAGGTCATTTGAGAGTTGTTTTGAAACCCCCATGTTGCTAATCTTCAGAGAAAATTAAAAGAGGAGGGAAACTTACAATTGACCCCCTTAAATACTCTTTCTCATAATTGGATTCACCTGTGTATGTAGGTCAGGGGTCACTGAGCTTACCAAGCCAATTTGAGTTCCAATAATTAGTTCTAAAGGTTTTGGAATCAATAAAATGACAACAGTGCCCAAATTTATGCACCTGCCTAATTTTGTTTAAACAATTATAGCACACTTTCTGTAAATTCAATAAACTTCATTTCACATCTCAAATATCACTGTGTGTGTCTCCTCTATGATATATTTAACTGACATTTTTTATCGTAACAACCAACAATTTATACAGGAAAATCATGACGATTAACAAGGTTGCCCAAACTTTCGCATCCCACTGTATATTGTCCTTGACCATAGTTACATCTACCAACCAATTTTCCCAAAAATGGCTGTTTCACATAAAAAATTTCACCACCATGGGCCAATACTGCAAAAGTAGGTCTACAATCACCCATCAATTCTCCCAAAAAAGGCTGTTTCAAATAAAACATTTCACCACATTCATGAACTGGAAGTGCGTTTGGTGTCTGCAGGAGGAAGCAAGTTAAAACCGTTAGCAGCCAAGATTGATATACAGTACAGACCAAAAGTTTGGACACATCTTCTCATTCAAAGAGTTTTCTTTATTTTCATGACTATGAAGGCATCAAAACTATGAATTAACACATGTGGAATTATATACATAACAAACAAGTATGAAACAACTGAAAATATGTCATATTCTAGGTTCTTCAAAGTAGCCACCTTTTGCTTTGATTACTGCTTTGCACACTCTTGGCATTCTCTTGATGAGCTTCAAGAGGTAGTCCCCTGAAATGGTCTTCCAACAGTCTTGAAGGAGTTCCCAGAGATGCTTAGCACTTGTTGTCCCTTTTGCCTTCACTCTGCGGTCCAGCTCACCCCAAACCATCTCGATTGGGTTCAGGTCCGGTGACTGTGGAGGCCAGGTCATCTGGCGCAGCACCCCATCACTCTCCTTCATGGTCAAATAGCCCTTACTATAGCCCATTTATAAGGCAAGAAATCCCACTTATTAAACCTGACAGGGCACACCTGTGAAGTGAAAACCATTTCAGGGGACTATCTCTTGAAGCTCATCAAGAGAATGCCAAGAGTGTGCAAAGCAGTAATCAAAGCAAAAGGTGGCTACTTTGAAGAACCTAGAATATGACATATTTTCAGTTGTTTCACACTTGTTTGTTATGTATATAATTCCACATGTGTTAATTCATAGTTTTGATGCCTTCAGTGTGATCTACAATTTTCATAGTCATGAAAATAAAGAAAACTCTTTGAATGAGAAGGGGTGTCCAAACTTTTGGTCTGTACTGTACTTAAAATTCTTAGACGTGAAAATAACAACATGACGGTGGCTGATGATCTTCTGGAAGCTGTTAAGGTTGTTGGTCAGGGACATTTGTCTGCTCAAATCTTCTTTAAATCTTTTAGAGAAGAATTGGAAAAAATAAAGCTTTGCCCAGGAACTCATTTGAGAATGTTCAGATGTGGTTGAATTAGACATGCTTATTGACAAAGTTACAGAACAACTAAATTCATCCATCAATGCCTTTTTGATTGAGGTTGGCCAGTTTCCTTTCAAATCGAGGCTTTGAAAGCTTCAGGTGCTACTGAATTTACTTGAAGTTGTGTATGGAGCATGTTGTGATTGTGAGGATTCGGATGCTGTTTTCCAGGAGTTTTTAATGGGAAACAGTTAAGTTTGGAAAAATTCAGCATTGTCAGTAGTGACACTGACAGTTCTATGGCCCTTCTCTGCAGATGATTGTCTAGGGTGAACAGACATCCGGTTTTAGGCCGGACAGTCCAGTTTTTTGACTCCTGGTCCTCCGTCTGGTGCAAGGCAAGGACGACCGGCCAGAAGTCCTCCTTTTTTGTTGTTATGGTCCGCTCAGGAATGGTCACTTTAAGGAGGCAGAGCCCAGCAGCACGTTTCACACACGGCCCGCTTATGTGACGACGTCCTTATCAGAGCACGCTGCAACTGCACAGGCGGGAACAGAGGAGTGTGTGTGTGCTGCGGATTGAGGGTGCAGCACTTAAAGTAGAGCAGCGCACCAATACAGGTGAATACACTATGCACTAACCCTGCACACAAATGCAAACTAATTCACACCAGCTTGCATCTATCTGCGGTATTGCTTACTGGACACTATGGGGACTACACTCTGGAGCACAGAAACCACACAAGCACCGCGTCTCGCTCTTCCAGTGCGGACCTACTTCCTCCGCTACGTCCTGTTCACTTCAGATCACTCCGCCTCAGGCGCCTGTGTTTGACTGACAGCCTATAACTTCTGTGCTAACCTCCCAGTGACTCACAACCACCATCATCTTCACCATCACTACCACCGTCATCCTATCCCTTCGCACGCCTCAGCTAGTCTCCTCCCCCGTTTTTTTTCCCCCAGCTGGCAATGGGTAAACAAAACTTACTGCTGACACCCTCTCCAATCTATCGGGGGGCATTACTTAGATAAGCGTTAAGTAGAACAGGTTCTATAGACATCAATGAGGAATGAGCTGACGAGGATGTAAAAGGAGTGCGCTTCTTCTTGATGCTAACATCGACCTGTGAGGCTGAGTTCATACTTGAGTTATTTGGTCAGTTTTGGCCCAGTGACTGCCCAAATAAGTGAAGTGAGCAGTGATTTTAAGAGAGACGCCTGTCATCTGCATGTCATACTGACTGACAGTATTATTTCACTACCCCAGCACACTCCCTATGCGTGTTACTGCAAGGCACAGTGTTCTACACCCCATTGAAGGCTCTCTGCAGCCTGGAAATAGCAATTTTTTAATGTAATTCGCAGAGAATAAATGAGGATCAAAGCAAATCTTTTCGAAAAATTTGGCGAACCGGCGAATACAATTTTTGAGAAATTCGCTTATCTCTAATCATCACCCTTGTGCCTTTCTCCGGTGGATCCCGCCTTTTCCCTGCACTTGGTTTTAATATATGGATTGTTTCTTTATGAATTTTGCCATTAAAATGTACCAATAACTCTATGCGGTCTGGTAGTTCTTCATAGGGACTTGTAATGTGTTCTACCATAGGCACATGTACTTTGAGTATTACATGGTGGTACTCATTTTGATGGTCATAAGCTTGCACCTTATTTGGGTTGTGTTTCTCTAAGAGCTGCTTACAGACATACAGGCAATGCAAAATCGAGGCTGAGGAGGTCTGCTTGAAGGTCTGGAATGTGGATTCCACTTCAGGTATCCACTCCATAATGTTCATTCCTTTGTAGGTAAGTTCTGAGATAGGGGCAGTCCACACCTGCATCAAGTTCTTTCTTGAAAAGCTCTCATTTATAATGAAGAAAGACTGGGTGGAGGTGTCTTCTAGGAAACACACAAAGTTTTTTGCAGGGTGGGAAAGCTTTATTAACTTGTTAGGTAGTCTATACACGATTGTGTCCAGCTCACATTATGGTTTCAGTCCCCTCTAATGTTAGGAGACCCACTGGTGAGTGTGACATAATTTTTTTAGTGACTTGATGGAGGGTTCCATGTGCCACACACCTGTTCCCATCTCCAAAACATCTGTCACTGGACAAGAGGTGGTGATTCTGGACTTTTGTGCTGAACACTTTTCAACCTACGCGGTGTAAGTTTACAGTTGAGTTGCTGACTTTGCAGTTCCTAATGCTCAGGTACTTTCCCTCAGGGGAAGGTGCCTTAGGAACCCCACGTTAGCCAGCCATTGACTGGGGAAGATTAAGCAAGAAGATTGTAGCAATCCATAAAACAGCATGGAGGTTGTCATCGGACCCCCCCCCCTCCACACACAGAAAGATACTGCTACTACATCGGCCCCAAAGAGCCTGCTGCCATTTTGTTCCCAGAGAGCTAGCTGCTACCAGTTTTATTTACCTTCTCCATTCCTGCTCAATACGGGCACAAAAAGAAAATAGCGCCTGGCAATGATATCTGCTCATCGATCCTGTCCCGGCCACTCAGCAATCATGTCGACTGGCTCTGGCACCACTAAATATCATGGAGGTGGAGCCGCGGAGCGCTGAGTTGATGTAATTGTTAAGCGGCCGAGATGGGATTGGTGAGTGTACATATACGTGAGCATAGTGACTACACTGCAACAGCGTGCTGCCCACAGGAGTCCCACTGTTGCGGCACTACTTACACATATTACAGGTCTAATTTCTCATCAGCCGCCCATATCACTGGCGGGCCACAAAAAAACAAGGCCGCGGGCCTTGTGTTTGACACATTTTTTAGAGCGGCCACTGCCAATCCAAGACTACGTCGCGGACTGCGACTTGGGCTGGGAGAGTCCTCTGCTGGCATCAGCTAAAGCTTGTCTCACAGAATACTGCCATTTAATGAAGTCTATGTGCCTCTTAGACTTTACCTAGACCTACTCTTATGCATGCTAATTTGTAAAACTAATATCTCTGCCACAGGGAGCATGTGGCGTGCTCTTCCTTCACAGCGCCTAGCGGATAGCGGAGCGAGAACGCGGGTGAAGTGTGAATACCAGGGGACTGCCAGGATAACAATTGTAGGCTTAGCCCAAAGACAAACTGTTTGGTGGACACAGTAGTTCCACACCCACTTATTGTTGCAGTCTTATGGACAGATCTGGCTGATCAGTTCTATATTATTTTTGATGTTTCACCACAATTAGAAGGACATTTAATGTTTTTTATATTCTCTTTAAGAAACCTGACTAAAAGATATACATTATGTACAAAAACAAGAATTATAATGAACAATATGAAAAGATCACTCAATATATTATACATAATTATTTATTTTATGCACTTATATAGCGCTACTATATTCCACAGTGCTTTACAGACATTATCATCACGCTTTACCCGGAGGAAACCCACGCAAACAAGGGGAGAACTGAGCCAACGTGCTCCTCATTATGATATTATGCCATAGGAAGAGAACAGGATGATTAATGCAGAGTGAAACTGGACAACTGTTTTAAGTTATACAGAAGACATGATTAGGCAGCAGGTCTCACAATGAAGCTCCACATCTGTTACAATCTGAGTATTACAATGGCTTCTCTTCTAAGTGAATTCTCTCATGTCTAGCAAGATTTGATTTCTGAGTAAAAGACTTCCCACATTCAAAACATGAAAATGGCTTCTCCCCTGTGTGAGTTCTCTCATGTGTAGCAAGATGTGATTTACTATTAAAGCACTTTCCACATTCAAGACATGAAAATGGCTTCTCCCCTGTGTGAGTTCTCTGATGCAGATTAAAGCTTGATTGCTGACTAAAGCATTTCCCACACTCAGGACATGAATATGGCTTCTCCCCTGTATGAGTTCTCTGATGTGCAACTAGAATGAATTTATGATTAAAAGATTTTCCACATTCAAGACATGAAAATGGCTTCTCCCCTGTGTGAGTTCTCTGATGCAGATTAAAGCTTGATTGCTGATTAAAGCATTTCCCACACTCAGGACATGAATATGGCTTTTCCCCTGTATGAGCTCTCTGATGTGCAACTAGAATGAATTTATGATTAAAAGATTTTCCACATTCAAGACATGAAAATGGCTTCTCCCCTGTGTGAGTTCTCTGATGTGAAACAAGATTCGATTTCTGACTAAAGCACTTTCCACATTCAAGACATGAAAATGGCTTCTCCCCTGTGTGAGTTCTCTGATGCAGATTAAAACTTGATTGCTGATTAAAGCATTTTCCACACTTAGGACATGAATATGGCTTCTCCCCTGTATGAGTTGTCTGATGTGCAACAAGATTTGATTTATGAATAAAGCACTTTCCACATTCAGTACATGAAAATGGCTTCTCCCCTGTGTGAGTTCTCTGATGTCTAGCAAAAGACGATTTATGACTAAAGCACTTTCCACATTCAAGACATGAAAATGGTTTCTCCCCTGTGTGAGTTCTCTGATGTGTAGCAAAAGACGGTTTATGACTAAAGCACTTTCCACATTTAAGGCATGAAAATGGTTTCTCCCCTGTGTGAGTTCTCTGATGTCTAGCAAAAGACCATTTATGACTAAAGCACTTCCCACATTCAGGACATGAATATGGCTTCTCCCCTGTGTGAGTTCTCTGATGCTGAATAAAACTTGATTGATGATTAAAGCATTTCCCACATTCAGGACATGAATATGGCTTCTCCCCTGTGTGAGTTCTCTGATGCTGAATAAACCTTGATTGATAATTAAAGCATTTCCCACATTCAGGACATGAATATGGCTTCTCCCCTGTGTGAGTTCTCTGATGCTGAATAAAACTTGATTGCTGATTAAAGCATTTCCCACATTCAGGACATGAATATGGTTTCTCCCCTGTGTGAGTTCTCTGATGTCTAACAAGAATGGATTTCATGGTAAAAGATTTTCCACATTCTGAGCATGAAAATGACCCGTTATCTCTGCAATTGCTCTCATGCAAAAAAAGATTAGATTTCTTTTTACAACGATTCTCACTAGAAAAAATGTTCCCACATTTCTGCTTAGTTCTTGTTTTACCAATCAGTAATTGCTTAGATGAAGGTTTCTTGTGACCAGCGGTATCAGTGGATAGATCTCTGCTGTGAAGGACTGAGGGTACATTAGGAGTTATTGAATCATCTTGTGTGGTATTGTTATCTTCTGCTTCATGATGGGAAGATAAATGGAGATGTCTATAGAAGTCGCTCATCCCGTCTTCCACTGGAAAATTAAACAAAATTATATTATTTTCGCAGCTTTATTGAGACAATTGCAAGCCAGGAAATGTGATCACTACCATCTTCAATTACCTGTAGCATCCCCTGCATAAACACACTGATATAAACTTTTCCCTACCACATATTGTTGAATGTGTCATTCTAAAACCACTGGTTGACTTGTTTCAGGATTGAGGGATCTCCTATCACTGGCAATTCCCTTTGCCCTTTTTGTCAGAAATAGGTGAAGCTCATCTATTCTCAGACCCAAGATTCCTTCAGGATCAAGATCTACCTCCTGTGATCTTGGCTGCCTGGCCCTCCTTGGCAACTTCCTTCTTAGCTCGATCCCATCAGTCTAGAAATCCTTTGGTCTCCTTGGATCTGCAAAACTGTCTTCTCCCCCACCTTCCCCTGCTACCCTGCTGGGCTTCCTGCAACATCTCCTGTGATGCTGGCCTGTACTGAACGGAGACTGGTAAAAGTAATTTACACATTTACTTTTTCTTGCAGAGCCTCCCTCTTGTTTAAAAGGTTCACCTATTTTAAATTGCCTTTGATTGGTCTATAGATAATTGCTACCTTGTCCTTATCATTGATGGTCTTGTGATATGGAAACCAGGTTTTTAAAATTACAAGTAATTTCATCTCAGCAGGTTTGGGTTGGTTTTATCAGTTTTTACCAGCTAATTTGCAAGTGTCCTCCTCCCCTTATTTCTCTTATCATCATTAGATGCCCTCACTTTTCCAGTTATTATTTCAACGGCTATTTACCCTTCATCTTTAGGACCAGGCCCTAATCTGACCGAATGCTTATGTCCTGTACTACTGATCTCCCCTGCAAGGTGGGAACCTGTCTGAGAGGGCATATGGACAACCGGAGCACTCTGACTCGAGAAGGACCCCATGGGTCCACATACTACAGGTTCTTTGGCCTATCGTATCATGTGACTTTTATTCTGAATCGGCATTTAACCTCCAATTATTTTTGTTTGTTAT
This sequence comes from Bufo bufo, assembly GCF_905171765.1. NCBI lineage: Eukaryota > Metazoa > Chordata > Amphibia > Anura > Bufonidae > Bufo > Bufo bufo. The sequence continues at coordinate 618,038,767 of NC_053392.1, forward strand.
TGAATCTATTCACATTGTGTCACATTTTACCGGTGCCAATGAAGATCAAGGGATATTATGGCTATAAATTAATTATTAATATTAATTGTATCATTAATGATGATGAAGAGGAGGTTTCTCTGAACTTCCTATTATTGTCCCATTAATAAAGGCATTTACAATCAAAAAAGATTGATGAAAGGCTCTTACCATTCACAGACACTGAGATGGGTTTTTCAAGTCCACTTGTCGTTTCACCAGAACTTTCCTGCAAGATGAAAGACATGAGAAAAATATACCCCGCTGCTTATTTCCAGGCTCAAATGAAACACTTTTACAAGAAATTAATTCAGCTATTTTCACACCAGTGGTTTTGCTGGATCCGTCATGAACACCATTGAAAGTCAATGGGGGACGGATCAGTTTTCTATTGTGTCCAAGAAAACGGATCCGTCCCCATTGACTTACATTGTGAGCCATGATGGATCCATCTTACTCCGCACCACATCGCGGACAGAAAAATGCTGCTTGCAGTGTTATTCTGTGCGCGATGGGGATGCAACCAAACGTAACGGAATGCATTCTGGTGCTCTCCGTTTCGTTCAGTTTTGTCCCTATTGACAATGAATGGCAAAACGGAAGCGTTTTCCCCCACTATTGAGATCCTATGACGGATCTCAATAGCGGAAAGGGAAAGCGCAGAAGTGAAAGTAGCCTTAGAGATGAGCGAATTTCTTGAAATTTGCTTTGGGTCCAATTCGAACGAATCACTTCAAGAATTCTATTTGGGTCTGAATCAATTCTACCTCAATTACAAGTGCTCCGATTGGCCTCAGAACTGGTATATCACACTCTAAGATCTCCTAGGACACATATTATTTCTCTTGTGTTTCTTTCTTATTTTCTTCTCTCCCCCTTTTAAGCCCTTTAACATTAAATAATGTCAGAATGACACTGATATGTATAGCTCTGGGTATTTGGGCAGGCATCTGCCTCCAATACGGGACAACTATTGGAATGTTTTTAATTTTAAAAAGTATAACACATGCGACGGCACAGTGTCTTTTTAACCCTTTCACACATTTGGAAACATTATTGACAGTGTTAAGAAGCAGCATGTTTAAAAAGAAACTGTGCCGTCGCATGTGTTATACTTTTTAAAATTAAAAACCTTCCTATAGTTATCCCGTACTGGAGGCAGATGCCTCCCTTTTTTGGGAGCAGCAGTGCATTGAGAAACCTCACAAAAAAGGCAGGCAATGTGCAGCCATTTAGGGGTAGTAGTAATGGCACCAGGCAGAGCAGCAGCTGCAGTACAGTATGGAACACCATGAACAGGCAGGCAGTCACATCACTGGCTGATCATAAATAGCCAGAAATGGCAGATCTATTCATTGTCATCTGCTGGTCAGTCTTGGTGTAGTTGCTGTGACACGCCTGCTGTTTTGCATGTTTGTGCACTGCCTCCTTTCTCTTGGCTCCGTCCCAGTCTAGTGAGTGTGGGGTTAAGGTGTGGAGCTAGGTGTTTTCTGGGTGTGGCCTCATGGCTCTACTTATTATGGAGCTATGCGCCTGAGGTCAGTGGTATTCCTGCCTTGGTTTGTGAAGGAGCTTTGCTCCTCTCTGGATGTTCCAACTATCCAGTGTGAGGGTCAACTAGTTAGACATCAATGTCTCTCCTATATCTCCTGTTGTCCTCTACCTCTCATTATATGTCTCATTATATGGTCTGGGTTTGATTTGGGGTTTTGTTTTATAACTAGTTGTTGTAACATGTCTGGTCTGTTTGTGGTTGTTGTCCAGTATGTTTGCTAGACATTTCCCCTGTCTGTCTGTGCCTTCGGTGAGAGGGCTCCGGGGTTCCCCGGAGGAGGAACCACAAGTCAGCTAGCAGCTCTGCATTGAGCCACCATGCATCCGGAATCTGCATGGGGGTCCAGGTCCAGCTTCTCTGGAGCCGCAAGGAGGAGAGCAGGAGGAATGCTGTGACTATTGGCTTAATGGCACATTTTCAGACTCACAGGTGAAAATTGACATCATCCTGCTGAGACTGAGAGGAGGAGTGAGCCATCCAATCCACAATCTCATCTTCTTTGTCTTCTATAATATTCTGGCACCTACTAGAAGCAAGGGACAACTGTGGTCTGCTACTACTACTACTACTAGCCGGGCGGCTGGTGCTGCTAATACTGTTTGCACTACTACAGCCACCCACATTCTGAATCATAGATGATGAGGCACGGGTAGTGGAAGTGCTCATTAGTACAGAAGGCCCAGGGAGCGGGAAGTATGGTGCTAAGTATTACATACCGCACCCTGGTCCTCTTCTGGTCCGGCGTCAGCACTGCATTCTGTTCTGACACAAGTTTCAGGATACAGTGTGCGACACGCAATATGACCTGACACTGACATCAGGACACAGTGCAGCGCCAGTGCCCGGATACAGTGCTGAACTAAGAGCGGTGGTACCTCCTCAGGGCTTACATATACACTCACCTAAAGAATTATTAGGAACACCATACTAATACGGTGTTGGACCCCCTTTAGCCTTCAGAACTGCCTTAATTCTACGTGGCATTGATTCCACAAGGTGCTGATAGCATTCTTTAGAAATGTTGGCCCATATTGATAGGATAGCATCTTGCAGTTGATGGAGATTTGAGGGATGCACATCCAGGGCACGAAGCTCCCGTTCCACCACATCCCAAAGATGCTCTATTGGGTTGAGATCTGGTGACTGTGGGGGCCATTTTAGTACAGTGAACTCATTGTCATGTTCAAGAAACCAATTTGAAATGATTCGAGCTTTGTGACATGGTGCATTATCCTGCTGGAAGTAGCCATCAGAGTATGGATACATGTTCTCATTCTGTTTACGCCAAATTCGGACTCTACCATTTGAATGTCTCAACAGAAATCGAGACTCATCAGACCAGGCAACATTTTTCCGGTCTTCAACAGTCCAATTTTGGTGAGCTCGTGCAAATTGCAGCCTCTTTTTCCTATTTGTAGTGGAGATGAGTGGTACCCGGTGGGGTCTTCTGCTGTTGTAGCCCATCCGCCTCAAGGTTGTGCGTGTTGTGGCTTCACAAATGCTTTGCTGCATACCTCGGTTGTAACGAGTGGTTATTTCAGTCAACGTTGCTCTTCTATCAGCTTGAATCAGTCGGCCCATTCTCCTCTGACTTCTAGCATCCACAAGGCATTTTTGCCCACAGGACTGCCACATACTGCATGTTTTTCCCTTTTCACACCATTCTTTGTAAACTCTAGAAATGGTTGTGCGTGAAAATCCCAGTAACTGAGCAGATTGTGAAATAATCAGAACGGCCCGTCTGGCACCAACAACCATGCCACGCTCAAAATTGCTTAAATCACCTTTCTTTCCCATTCTGACATTCAGTTTGGAGTTCAGGAGATTGTCTTGACCAGGACCACACCCCTAAATGCATTGAAGCAACTGCCATGTGATTGGTTGACTAGATAATTGCATTAATGAGAAATACATTACATATACATTAGTTAAGCTTGATTTCTTCTGGAAAAACAAAAACAAAAAACATACTTACACCATTGCATAGTTCTGTTATCCATGCTTTGTTTACATGCTGCAGCAAAGCTGTGGGGCGAGTAATAATGCCTGAGCTCTCCCTCATGGATATTTGTGGGTGTGAATAATGTGCCCTCCCCTCCCCCTGCACTGCACAACCTAACCTCGCATACAAACACTGTCACATGATCATCTCCTAGTTCATACAGGCAGAGCAGAAGATCTGCACTACATACATCACACACATATATACAGTACAGACCAAAAGTTTGGACACACCTTCTCATTCAAAGAGTTTTCTTTATTTTCATGACTATGAAGGCATCAAAACTATGAATTAACACATGTGGAATTATATACATAACAAACAAGTGTGAAACAACTGAAAATATGTCATATTCTAGGTTCTTCAAAATAGCCACCTTTTGCTTTGATTACTGCTTTGCACACTCTTGGCATTCTCTTGATGAGCTTCAAGAGGTAGTCCCCTGAAATGGTTTTCACTTCACAGGTGTGCCCTGTCAGGTTTAATAAGTGGGATTTCTTGCCTTATAAATGGGGTTGGGACCATCAGTGGCGTTGAGGAGAAGTCAGGTGGCTACACAGCTGATAGTCCTACTGAATAGACTGTTAGAATTTGTATTATGGCAAGAAAAAAGCAGCTAAGTAAAGAAAAACGAGTGGCCATCATTACTTTAAGAAATGAAGGTCAGTCAGTCAGCCCAAAAATTGGGAAAACTTTGAAAGTAAGGGCTATTTGACCATGAAGGAGAGTGATGGGGTGCTGCGCCAGATGACCTGGCCTCCACAGTCACCGGACCTGAACCCAATCGAGATGGTTTGGGGTGAGCTGGACCGCAGAGTGAAGGCAAAAGGGCCAACAAGTGCTAAGCATCTCTGGGAACTCCTTCAAGACTGTTGGTAGACCATTTCAGGGGACTACCTCTTGAAGCTCATGAAGAGAATGCCAAGAGTGTGCAAAGCAGTAATCAAAGCAAAAGGTGGCTACTTTGAAGAACCTAGAATATGACATATTTTCAGTTGTTTCACACTTGTTTGTTATGTATATAATTCCACATGTGTTAATTCATAGTTTTGATGCCTTCATAGTCATGAAAAAACTCTTTGAATGAGAAGGTGTGTCCAAACTTTTGGTCTGTACTGTACATCACACACGTACACATTACACAATGCAATACATACATTACACATATAGATTACACCCTGCACTACACACATCACAATCTGCACCATACACATCACATGCTGCACCATACACAGCACAAGCGGCCCCATACACATCAAAAGCTGCACCACACATATCACAAACTGCACTACATACATCACATGCGGCACCACACACATCACATGCTGCACCACACACATCACAAGCTGCACTACATACATAACATGCTGCACCATACACATCGCAAGCTGCACTACACACATCACATGCTGCACCATACACATCGCAAGCATGTATGTGGTTCAGTATGTAGTGAATGCAGACAGGCTATTATAGCCAAGTGATAAAGTACAGGGAAGATCTGCCATATTGGACTGGACTTTATCACTTGGCTGCTGTTAGACCAGTAATGGTTCCCTGCATAAATACCCACCTCTTAGGCCCCATTCACACCAGCGCTATTTATTTCTGTTGTTCTTCTCATCTAATGGAGCAGAATAACGAAAATAACGGAAGTGCTGGATCGGGCACGTAAGGGCACTTTCACACTAGCGTTTTTGTTTTCCGGTATTGAGTTCCGTCACAGGAGCTGAATACCCAAAAAACTGATCAGTTTTATCCTAATGCCTTCTGAATGGAGAGAATTCCGTTCAGGATGCATCAGTTCAGTCCCTCTTGCGTTTTTTGCTGCAGTTTTCTCTCCGGCCAAAAATAAAGAACACTTGCCGTAATGCCGGATCCGGCATTAATTTACATTTAAGTGCATTAGTGCCAGATCCATCATTCAGTGTTCCGGCAAAACGGATCTGGCTTTCCGGATGCGCAGACCTATAAAAATGCAAAAAAATATATCTACCAGATCCGTTTTTCCAGATGACACCGGAGAGACGGATCCAGTATTTTAATGCATCAGTTTGCATCAGGATTTGAGCATGCATTATTTTAGTTTTTTTGGTTTTCTTACCTCCACCTAAAAGATTTCAGTTTGTTTTTCAGTTGAGTTGTACAGTTTATAGGTCACATTAAAGGTGGAAAAAGTTCTGAAATTATTTATCTTTGTCTCATTTTTTTACATCACAGAAACCTGACATTTTAACAGGGGTGTGTATATAGTGATATAGATCAGTATATTTCTATATACGTATATACAGTACAGACCAAAAGTTTGGACACACCTTCTCATTCAAAGAGTTTTCTTTATTTTCATGACTATGAAGGCATCAAAACTATGCATTAACACATGTGGACCGCAGAGTGAAGGCAAAAGGGCCAACAAGTGCTAAGCATCGCTGGGAACTCCTTCAAGACTGTTGGAAGACCATTTCAGGGGACTACCTCTTGAAGCTCATCAAGAGAATGCCAAGAGTGTGCAAAGCAGTAATCAAAGCAAAAGGTGGCTACTTTGAAGAACCTAGAATATGGCATATTTTCAGTTGTTTCACACTTGTTTGTTATGTATATAATTCCACATGTGTTAATTCATAGTTTTGATGCCTTCATAGTCATGAAAATAAAGAAAACTCTTTGAATGAGAAGGTGTGTCCAAACTTTTGGTCTGTACTGTATATAAATCATGGGCAAGGCTTTACTTTTTTATGGTTGTCTGGGGGGAGGGGGAGGTGGCTTTGTTGTCCGATTACCTGTATCTGACAGGACTCTTGATTTGACACGGCTGCCTGCACTGGTAGCAGGAGCCATCCGGCAGCCAGATGCAGAGGGAAGGCACACCAGTGGGTCAGGGCTCTGGTGTTTTCACACGGCTGCCGGCACTGGTAAGGATCACGCATGCGCCATCCCTCACAGGAGCTGTCTGGCAGCCAGATACAGGGAGAGGGGGAGGGCGGGCACCCAGGCCCCTCCCTCAGGCAGGGATAAGTCTGTACACGAAACGTCAGCACAGGGAGCCAGGTGGATGACGTCGCGGGTGACATGACCCACATCGGCCCTGCACAATCCCAGTACTATAGAAATAAAATGTAAATCACAAAAGTGTTATTAGATAGGTTATAAGGCACATGGGCATATATTTATATAACTCGGACAACCCCTTTAAAGGGACCAAGAGGTGAGGTGCGAGATATAGGTGTGGCAGGGGTCTACATTAATTCAGGGATCTGATATACGGTCTGTATAAATTTGGGTTCTGATCTTTGTCTAAATAAATTTTGATGCCAATTTGGGACCTGTATAAGTATGGGATGTGTATTAATTTTGGGGTCTGATTTGCAGCCTGTATTATTTTGGGGTCTGTATTTTTTTAGGATCTGTCAGGAGGTATGTATTAGTATTAAATCGTGAGGCAACCTAATTATGTAAAATATATATATATTTTTTAATTGATTAGAATGTCATAAAATAATAAAAGTAGTGACACATTTCTGATCCCGGTGCTGCAGCGTTAATCATCTTGTCAAAATGACACCACATTAAGACCCATGATGGCTGGTCATTACTTTTTAAATTACATTCCGCCCTACCAAACTTACAGGAGAATACAGCACCACATATCTCTTACATCCAGGGATGTCTCCTCTGACGTTCTCATAGTTTGTCAAACAGAAATCCTACTTTTCCATCATCTTCTCACCTTCTTATCACCCTATTCTGCCACCCTCAATAGTTGCTGTTCTCCCCAATACTATACCGCAGATACAAATAGTCCTCCAGACAATACTCGTACCACACAGACCAGAGCCGCATTCATTAATTATTGGCACACAAAATGCCCTAAAAATAATTGCACCCAGCAGATAGTTCCCCTGACAGTAATAGTGCAGCAACCATAGTGTCTCCCAAAAATAGTGTGCCAGGGTGCGCCCCATAGTAATAGTGCTCCCAAAAGTCCCACCAATATTATTAATTCTCTCCAACATTGCCCTTTGTAGTAATAGTGCCCCAAAGGTAAATGTCCACCATTGTGCTCCAGAAGTAATAATGCCTCCATAATTGTAATCATGTTCCTTCCCCATGGTCCCCCAGTAGTAATAAAGCACACCAAAATGCCCACCTACAATGCCCCCAGTAGGACTAACGCCCCTTTTGTGCTCCAGTAGTAATAAAGCCTACCATAAAGCCCCAGTAGTATTAAAGCCCCCAGTGTGCCCCAGTAGTAAATATGCCCCCAGTAGAGCTAATGCCCCCCAGCAGTAATGACAGCCACGACAGTATGCCACAGAAATAATAATGTCTGCCTATAGTGCCCCAGTTGTAATAAAGCCCCCATAATGTGTGCCAGTAGAAAAAATCCCCTCTTATAGTGTACCCAGTATGGTTGCACCAGGTACTGAAGTCTCGATACTTTTTCGATAGTTTGGTATCCGATTTGATACCGGGATTGGCATTTTTTCACTATTGTGCAGCTTAGAATCAGTCACTATCAGTGAACATGGTGCGTGCAAAGCTCAGCGCACACCATGTTCTCATAAGCAGCTGCAGAGTGAAGAAGAAGGGAGAACGTCCCTCTCTCCTCACTGTGACGCGGTCAGCCACAGCCACCAATAAAGTAACTGGGTGGCCCGATGGGGGAGAGCCAGGGAGAGAGGGAGGGGGATGAATAGGAGGGCAGGAGAGAGATAAACTCACCTTAGTCCTCAATGTTGATAAGTAGAGATAAGCAAATTTTTCATAAATCTGATTCAGACGGTTGCCGAATTTCCAAAAAGATTAGATTCAATGTTATTCAAGATAAATCGTGATAAAAAACAGCAGAGAGCCTGTATATTGGTGTAGAACACTGTGCATTGCAGAAAGATGCATAGAGAGTCCGCTGTGGTAGTGAAACAGTACTGTGAGTCAGGATGACAGGCGTCACTCTTAGAATCACTTCACACTTCACTTATTGGGTTAGTAATGGGGCCAAAACTGACCAAATAACTCAAGTGTAAACTCAGTCTTACAGGTCAATGTTAGCGCCTGGTATGAAGAACCGCGCAGTGGCCCAAGATTTATACTTTAGAGTGAAAGTGCGCACTCCTTTTACACTGTCATCCGCTGATTCCACAGATTTCTACAGAACCTGTTATGTTTCACACCGATACAAGTAGAGCCTGCTCCCCCCTCCCCTCCCCCCCGACAGAGTCGAGCGGATGTCAGCAGTAAGTTTGTGTTGACGTCAGTGGTTATTTTGCCCTTCTTCTGATCTGTCATAAGAGCAATGCTCAAAAAAGGGATCCTGTCTGTTGAGCATCCTCCTTCACACGGTCAGCATTTGGTCACTAATCCATCAGTATTGCTAAGGCCAAAAAAAACAGGCGTGGATCCTAAACAGAGATGACACGTGAATGGAATATTTGCATGTCTTCTGTGTTTCACTCCTGCTTTTGGCTACCAAATCATGAACCAATCCTGATGCAAAATAGGGACCATGTGATACAAGCCTTACAGCTGCTCCAAAGACGGGATCCTTCAGTTTTCCGTCATTCTGACAGATCAGAAGAAGGTTAAAATAAATGATGATGTCAATAAGGCCAAACAGGGAAAATAGAGGCCACGTCATAGAGGTGGCAAAAGCATGAGGAGTCCACACACAGTGGCCCAGTCACAGAGTGGGGAGGTGGAGGGCACAAGCAGTGGCGGTAACAGCACAAGATGGTGGGTGGCAGTAGGAGAACATGGCAGGTGTCTGGCATCAGGTGAGTGGCAGCATCAGAATAGTGGCTGAAGCAGGTAGTGGAGGAGGAGAGGTGAATTAGGTGACAAAGTTTGGGTGTGGCACGAGAATTATTTAGCCTGATGCATCAGGCACTGGTGTGTGGAAATCCTGGGTGAACCACTCCTGATTAATGTCAGGTCTGTCTCTCCACATTTTGGGTGAAAAGGCGAGTTCTCCTTGGGGTAATGTCATGACCGGCGTCACACGAAGGGAGGGAAATGGGAAGGCCCTGTCCAAGGGAGCGGGAAAGGTGGTGACCCTTGACTCACCTTGAGGCTGGCACCTGTACGCCGATCACGTGCCTAAACCCTGGCTTTCCCTAAGATGAGCCCCATGTAGTGAACAGGGCGGTGGGATCACTAGTCCGCACCACTGACACTAAAGGAAAACACCAAGTAGAGGACAGACAAAACAGACAATCCCAGGTGGGCGACAACAGCAGACAACAAAAGCCCAACAGGGATCCGGAGGGTAACACTCTGGAACAACAACCAGGGAACACAGCTACTCAGCTCCAGTGGGTCAGTATAGAAATCCAGGCAGGAAGCTCTATATCTGGCAACCAGAGAAGTGGGATTGGGGAATATAAGGAGGTTGGGAGTGCTGGACAAGAAACAGCTGAGGAGAAGAAGCTACGGATCCCTGAGTGAGCCAAAAAGGGTTGCAAGGCAAACCCACAAAGCTACCATTAAGAAGCAGCATTATCTTTATACATAGAGCGCGCAGCCACCCGCTGCGACTTCCTGACCCCGGATATAACGGAGTCAGACGTGGCTCTTGACACCCTCGTGACAGTACCCCCCTTTCCACGAGGGGCCTCTGGACACTCAGGACTAGGTCTCTCAGGATGAGAGGCATGAAAAGCCCGAACTAACCTGTCTGCGTTTACCTCAGACGCTGGAACCCACGTTCTTTCCTCGGGACCGTAACCCCTCCAATGCACCAGATATTGAAGGGAGCTGCGGACCCGGCGAGAATCAACAATTTTGGATATTTGAAACTCTAGATTACCATCCACAATAACAGGAGGGGGTGGCAGCGGTGATGGTTCTAGAGGTGGAACATACTTTTAGAGTAACGACTTATGGAAGACGTTATGGATTTTAAAAGTCTGAGGTAGCTCCAGGCGAAAAGCCACGGGGTTAATGATGGCTATTATTTTGTAAGGACCAATGAACCTAGAACCCAGTTTCCAAGAGGGAACCTTTAATTTAATATTCCTAGTAGATAACCACACATAGTCATTCACACCTAGGTCCGGACCTAGCGACCGTTTCTTATCAGCCATGCATTTATATTTATCTCCCATATTTTTCAAATTAGTTTGCACTTTCTGCCATACAGATGAAAACCGTTCCTCTTCCGGAACCCCAGAAGACCCCCCCTCCTTGAAAGTACAGAATTGGGGATGAAAACCATATGCACCAAGAAATGGTGACTTGCCAGTGGATTCCTGACGGCGATTATTTATGGCAAACTCGGCTAACGGTAAATATGATGACCACACCTCTTGGTTTTCAGACACAAAACACCTTAGATATGTCTCAAGGTTTTGGTTGGTACGCTCAGTCTGTCCATTCGACTGAGGATGGAAAGCTGAAGAAAAGGACAAGTGTACCCCCAAACGGGAACAAAAAGCTTTCCAAAACTTAGAAATAAACTGGGTTCCCCAATCCGAAACAACATCGGAAGGGACCCCGTGAAGCTTCACGATTTCACTGATGAATACCTGAGCAAGAGTCTTAGCATTAGGTAGTGCGGGTAACGCAATGAAGTGTACCATCTTGCTAAACCTGTCTACTACTACCAAGATAACTGTTTTACCCGCAGACAAAGGTAAGTCAGTAATAAAATCCATTGACAGATGTGTCCATGGCCTATTGGGAATGACAAGTGGCAATAAAGACCCTGCAGGACGTGTATGAGAGACTTTCGCGCGCGCACAAGTAGAACAAGTAGACACAAAATCCATAACATCCTGACGGAACCTTGGCCACCAAAAACGACGAGACAATAGTTCCAAGGTTGCTTTACTACCCGGGTGCCCAGCAAGTGCCGAATTATGATGTTCCTTTAATAATTCGAGACGCAGGTTTAACGGTACAAACAATTTCTCTGAGGGGCAAGAGACCGGAGCGTCCCCCTGGGCCTCTAACACCTTCCCCTCCAGAACAGAGTGTACCGCAGAGACAACCACTCCCCTTTGTAGAATGGGTACCGGATCACTCACATTACCCCCTCCAGGGAAACAACGAGATAATGCATCTGCCTTAGTATTTTTTGCCCCAGGACGATAGGTAATAACAAAGTTAAACCTGGTAAAAAATAGCGACCACCTAGCTTGTCTAGGGGTGAGACGCTTAGCTGATTCGAGGTACAGAAGATTCTTGTGGTCTGTAATCACCGTGACGGGATGGATTGCCCCCTCTAAAAAGTGACGCCATTCTTCAAACGCTAGTTTAATAGCTAATAGTTCCCTATTGCCAATATCATAGTTCTTCTCCGCTGCAGATAGTTTTTTAGAAAAGAAAGCACAAGGACGCCATTTGCCAGGAGACGGACCCTGAGACAATACAGCCCCCACTCCCACCTCTGACACATCTGCTTCAACAATAAAAGGCTGGGAGACATCAGGTTGGATTAGTACAGGTGCCGAGGTAAACCTCTCTTTTAGAGAGGAAAAGCAATTTAAGGCTACTTTCACACCTGCGTTCGGGTGTCCGCTCGTGAGCTCCGTTTGAAGGGGCTCACGAGCGGCCCCGAACGCATCCGTCTGGCCCTAATGCATTCTCAGTGGAGGCGGATCCACTGAGAATGCATCCGTCTGGCAGCGTTCAGCCTCCGCTCCGCTCAGTGAGCGGACACCTGAACGCTGCTTGCAGCGTTCGGGTGTCCGCCTGGCCGTGCGGAGGCAAGCGGATCCGTCCAGACTTATAATGGAAGTCAATAGGGACGGATCCGCTTGAAGATGAACCATATGGCTCAATCTTCAAGCGGATCCGCCCCCATTGACTTTCAATGTAAAGTCTGAATGGATCCGCTCAGGCTACTTTCTGACTTAGAAAATTTTCTAAGTTATAATGCAGACGGATCCGTTCTGAACGGATGCAAACGTCTGCATTATAGGAGCGGATCCGTCTGATGAAACATCAGACGGATCCGCTCCGAACGCTCGTGTGAAAGTAGCCTTAGCGGCGTCAGACCATTTAGAAAAATCAGTCCCCTTCCTAGTCATGTCAGTAAGGGGTTTGACAATCACCGAATAATTTTTAATGAACTTTCTGTAGAAATTTGCAAAGCCCAAGAACCGTTGCAGTGCTTTGAGGTTCTCAGGAAGATCCCAATCTAAAATTGCCTGGACCTTCCTAGGATCCATACGGAAACCTGAGGCAGATAATAAATAACCTAGGAACTCTATTTCCTGAACGGCGAAGACACATTTTTCAATTTTCACATATAATTTATTCGTCTGTAGGACCTGCAGTACCTGTCTGACATGCACCTCATGTGTTTTCAGATCAGACGAATAAATTAAAATATCATCTAGGTATATCACCACAAACCTGCCGATAAGATGACTAAAAATGTCATTAACGAAATGTTGGAAGACAGCATGAGCATTGGTCAGGCCAAAAGGCATGACTAGATTTTCATAATGCCTCTCAGGGGTGTTAAAAGCTGTCTTCCACTCATCCCCTTCCTTGATACGAATCAGATTGTAGGCCCCCCTAAGATCAAGTTTGGAGAACCACCTAGTACCCGCAATCTGATTAAACAGGTCAGGAATGAGAGGAAGAGGGTAAGGGTCTCGGATGGTTATCCGGTTTAGTTCGCGGAAATCTAGGCAAGGACGCAGGCCCCCCATCTTTCTTTTTAACGAAGAAAAACCCTGCAGCCACGGGTGAAGAAGAGGGTCTGATGTGTCCCTTAGCCAAGCTCTCGGAAATATAATCTTTCATGGCTTGTCTCTCCGGACCCGAAAGATTATATAACCTGGTCTTGGGTAATTTTGCACCGGGAATCAGATTAACCGGGCAATCGTAAGGACGATGAGGTGGTAACTTCTGGCAACCCTTTTCAGAAAAAACGTCCTCAAAGTCCGAAACAAATTTAGGTAGAGCAGCTATGGAGGCGACTAAGCAATTGCTATTTAAGCAATTTTCTCTGCAATGCTCACTCCACTCCAATATCTCCCTGGCCTGCCAATCCACCACTGGATTGTGCGCTACCAACCAGGGAAGACCCAATACCACAGGAGTGGGAAGCCCCTCCAGAACATAACATGAAAGACACTCGTTATGGTGGTCCCCTACCCGAAGGTGTAAGTTATGGACAATGTGAGTGAGGTTTCTCTGAGACAGAGGAGCAGAATCAATAGCGAATATGGGAATAGGTCTCTGTAGCGTACAGAGAGACAAACCCATAGTGTGGGCAAAATGGGCATCTATCAAATTTACTCCTGCTCCACTGTCTAGAAAGAAAGAAATAGTCTCCGTCTTAATACCAAAAACAACAACCGCTGGCAACACAAATTGAGATGTTCGTATGGAGGAAACGTATACCCCCTGGCTGACATCCTCCACACAGCCTGGGGTTAGTAGTTTTCCGACGGTCTCTTGTTTTTGGGAAAGGAAGGACAGACATTAATGAAATGACCTCTCCCCCCACAGAAAAAAACAAACCTCACGCCTACGGCGAGCCTCAGGAGGACGGACCTGACGAGTAGTTCCTCCTAGCTGCATAGGCTCGTCTAAGTCCGTACAGACTAACTGCTGCTTGGGAGGGGTTACCGATGGCTCAGGATTTTTCAATCTGTCCCTCAGACGTCTATCTATTCTGATAGAAAGGGACATAACAGCATCAAGGGAAAAGGGAGTCTCATACAGCGCAAGCGCATCCTTAATCCTTTCGGATAACCCAGAGCAGAACTGACTCCTGAGAGCCGAGTCGTTCCACTGGGTATCCGTAGCCCACCTACGGAACTCTGAGCAATACTCCTCTGCTGGCCGCTCTCCCTGTAGGAGTCTCCGTAATTTTGATTCAGCCAGAGCGACTCGGTCAGGGTCATCATATATGAGACCCAAAGCCCCAAAAAATTCATCCACTGAACGGAGACCCTGGGAATCAGTGGGTAAAGAGAACGCCCAGGATTGCGGGTCCCCCTGAAGCAGGGAAATAACAATCCCCACCCTCTGTTCTTCATTACCAGAGGAGTAAGGGCGCAGCTTAAAATATAATTTACAGGCCTCACGGAACGTCACAAAGTTGTCCCTTCCCCCAGAAAATCTGTCAGGAAGAACAACCTTGGGTTCCGCAACAACCTGGTTACCCGTAGCAACCGCTGGGCTTGTGGTCTGTTGCAATTGCTGCTGTTGCTGGAGGACCGACGACTTCAATCCTGCCACCTCCAAAGACAGGCCTTGAAGTTGCTTAGTCAAAGCAGTAATGGATCCATACTGGATTCTAAATAGGCAGAAAAAGAAAAAAGTAGTCTTTTTTTTTTTTTACCTATACAAAATAAGGGCCAGATATAATGTCATGACCGGCGTCACACGAAGGGAGGGAAATGGGAAGGCCCTGTCCAAGGGAGAGGGAAAGGTGGTGACCCCTGACTCACCTTGAGGCTGGCACCTGACTGCCCTGACGTCCCTAGACGGGTTCCTCACCCGTACGCCGATCACGTGCCTAAACCCTGGCTTTCCCTAAGATGAGCCCTACGTAGTGAACAGGGCGGTGGGATCACTAGTCCGCACCACTGACACTAAAGGAAAACACCAAGGAGAGGACAGACAAAACATATAATCCCAGGTGGGCGACAATAGCAGACAACAAAGGTCCAACAGGGATCCGGAGGGTAACGTTCTGGAACAACAAGCAGGGATCACAGCTACTCAGCTCCAGTGGGTCAGTATAGAAGTCCAGGCAGGAAGCTCTATATCTGGCAACCAGAGAAGTGGGAGAGAGGAACAAGAGTGCTGGACAAGAAACAGCTGAGGAGAAGAAGCTACGGATCCCTGAGTGAGCCAAAAAGGGTTTCAAGGCAAACCCAGAAAGCTACCATTAAGAAGCAGCATTATCTTTATACATAGAGCGCGCAGCCACCTGCTGCGACTTCCTGACCCCGGATATAACGGAGTCAGACGTGGCTCTTGACACCCTCGTGACAGGTAATTATGCCCTCGGCCACACTAAACAGCCGCTCTGATGCCACACTACTGGCCAGGCAGGGAATGTCGATGTGGGGTAGCAGGGTGCAGTCCAAGTAAGCCACCACCAGCTGGTTCAGGTTCTGCTCCAAGTCTTGCTGCTGCTGGTGGGTGGTTTCTTCAGTAGGCGGGTGAAGAAAACTGCTCATCAGAGACTCTTGACTTAAAGGGGTTGTCCCACTTCATTAATTCTGTTTAACTCAATTTACTATCCCCAATGAACATTTATTCCTATCTATGTGATTAAAAAAAATGCTTTGCTCTTCTGCAAACAGCTTCTAATAGAAGCTGTTGTTTACATTGGTGTCCCATGGATACGGCCGGCTTTTCGCCGGCCGCATCGTTTCGCCGCGCCTGCGCACTACAGGCAGAGAAATAAGCGGCCGGCCTCTCCATTACATGAGCGCGCACGACCGCGCATGCGCAGTATATCCACCGCATCTTAGATAGAGCTGCGCATGCGCGGCCGTCCGAACAGTTCGGGCGAGACAGCAGAGTGAGCGGACGGACGTCGGAGGATACTGTAAGTATAATATCTAATGGCCCACTAATCGACCAACGATTATTGAACTCTGCAATAGAGTGGGTTCATAGTGAATTCAATGGGGGCATATTTATATATAGATCTTTGGGCAACTATATTATGTCTATTCACACTGGGGGCAACTATATCAATTTTATGCACAATGGGGGCAACTATATTATAACTATGGACACTGGGGGCAACTATATTATAACTATGGACACTGGCAGCAACTATATTGATTATATGCACAATGGGGGCAACTATATTTATTATATGCACAATGGGGGCAACTATATTATATCTATGGGCACTGGGGGCAACTATATGATAGCAATGGACACTGGGGGCAACTATATTAGATTTATGGAAAATGGGGGCTACTATATTATCGCTATGGACACTGGGGGCAACTATATTATATCTATGGGCACTGGGGGGAACTATATTATATTGATGGGCACTAGGGGCAACTATATTATAGCTCTGGGCACTGGGGACAACTATATTATATTTATGTAAACTGGGGGCTACTATATTATAGCTATGGACACTGGGGGCAACTATATTATATTTATTGAAACTGTTGGCTACTATATTATAGCTATGGGCACAACTATATTATATTTATGGAAACTGGGCTACTATATTATAGCTATGGACACTGGGGGCAACTATATTATATCTATGGAAACTGTGGGCTACTATATTATAGCTATGGGCACTGGGGGCAACTATATTATATCTATGGAAACTGGGGGCTAACTATATGAGTTTTATGCACAATGGGGGCTACTATATTATATCGATGGGCACTGAGGGCAACTATATTATATGTATGTACACTGGGGGCAACTATATTATGGGGGCGGATGGAGGAGGCACTTATGGGGGCGGATGGAGGAGGTACTTATGGGGGCAGATATGCAGAGATGTGTATGTGGCGGTTTAGAATCAATGCGGGTGAAATATAGAATCAGATGTAGCAGAGCTGAATAAGCGCTGTTCAGTCACAGTACTAATGGTGAAGGAAATAGACGGATTTAGCAGAGATGTGTATGTGGCGGTTTAGAATCAATGCTGGTGAAAGAGAAACAGATGAAGCAGAGCTGAATATGCGGCTGTTCTGACACAGTGCTGGTTGAATAGAAAAACAGATGTAGCAGCTCTGTATATGTGGCAGGTCAGCATCAATGCTGGCAAAAGAGAAACAGATGTAGTAGAGCTGAATATGCGGCTGTTCTGATACAGTGCTGTTTGAAGAGAGAAACAGATGTAGTAGAGCTGAATATGCGGCTGTTCTGATACAGTGCTGTTTGGAGAGAGAAACAGATGTAGTAGCGCTGAATATGCGGGTGTTCTGACACAGTGCTGTTTGAAGACAGAAACAGATGTAGTAGAGCTGAATATGCTGCTGTTCTGACACAGTGCTGGTTGAAGAGATAAAAGGACAGATGTAGCAGAGCTGAATATGCGGGTGTTCTGACACAGTGCTGTTTGAAGAGAGAAACAGATGTAGTAGAGCTGAATATGCTGCTGTTCTGACACAGTGCTGGTTGAAGAGATAAAAGGACAGATGTAGCAGAGCTGAATATGCGGGTGTTCTGACACAGTGCTGTTTGAAGAGAGAAACAGATGTAGTAGAGCTGAATATGCTGCTGTTCTGACACAGTGCTGTTTGGAGAGAGAAACAGATGTAGTAGCGCTGAATATGTGGCTGTTCTGACACAGTGCTGTTTGAAGAGAGAAACAGATGTAGTAGAGCTGAATATGCGGGTGTTCTGACACAGTGCTGTTTGACGAGAGAAACAGATGTAGTAGAGCTGAATATGCTGCTGTTCTGACACAGTGCTGGTTGAAGAGATAAAAGGACAGATGTAGCAGAGCTGAATATGCGGGTGTTCTGACACAGTGCTGTTTGAAGAGAGAAACAGATGTAGTAGAGCTGAATATGCTGCTGTTCTGACACAGTGCTGGTTGAAGAGATAAAAGGACAGATGTAGCAGAGCTGAATATGCGGGTGTTCTGACACAGTGCTGTTTGAAGAGAGAAACAGATGTAGTAGAGCTGAATATGCTGCTGTTCTGACACAGTGCTGGTTGAAGAGATAAAAGGACAGATGTAGCAGAGCTGAATATGCGGGTGTTCTGACACAGTGCTGTTTGAAGAGAGAAACAGATGTAGTAGAGCTGAATATGCTGCTGTTCTGACACAGTGCTGGTTGAAGAGATAAAAGGACAGATGTAGCAGAGCTGAATATGCGGGTGTTCTGACACAGTGCTGTTTGAAGAGAGAAACAGATGTAGTAGAGCTGAATATGCTGCTGTTCTGATACAGTGCTGGTTGAAGAGATAAACAGTCAGATGTAGCAGAGCTGTATATGCATCTATAAAGATACATAGTGTGAGGTTTATACACAACTGGAGTACAGCTGTAATGGAAACAAATCTGCATCAGTGCTGGGGGGTGGGGGTCGGTCAAGCTTTTGGGCTAATGTATAATATGGAATTATAGTTTTTGATGCACAGAATGGGTTTGTAAAAGATCAGACAGAGATTTTATGTGTAAAACTGTACACTGAGCTCACTTCACATGGCTCTGAGTGACCATTCCCCTCACAGACACTGCAGACTGATGAGTCATACTCTTCACATGAACGAGCAGTGCTCAGTGTGATGTCATAAGGAGGTGTGGCCGGCCTTCACTCTAGCTGCCTAAGCCCGCCCAGCCTTAGCTGCAGAAAACCAGGAAGTACCAGCAGAGCTGGCTGCAGGTGAAGCTGATTTAGCAAAGTGGGAAAACCCCTTTAAGTTGCTGCTGATGGAGCTGGTACTGCTCCTGCCCCCCCCCCCCCCCTCTCCAGCAGCCATGGCAATAGAATGTGAGCACGGAGGGCCCCCCCAGTCAGACCTTAATGAGGGTGGGTGATAGCGTACATAGGCAGCGGCCAACTTACTACATAGTACACTGCTCAAAAAAATAAAGGGAACACAAAAATAACACATCCTAGATCTGAGTTAATTAAATATTCTTCTGAAATACTTTGTTCTTTACATAGTTGAATGTGCTGACAACAAAATCACACAAAAATAAAAAAATGGAAATCAGATTTTTCAACCCATGGAGGTCTGGATTTGGAGTCACACTCAAAATTAAAGTGGAAAAACACACTACAGGCTGATCCAACTTTGATGTAATGTCCTTAAAACAAGTCAAAATGAGGCTCAGTAGTGTGTGTGGCCTCCACGTGCCTGTATGACCTCCCTACAACGCCTGTGCATGCTCCTGATGAGGTGGCGGATGGTCTCCTGAGGGATCTCCTCCCAGACCTGGACTAAAGCATCTGCCAACTCCTGGACAGTCTGTGGTGCAACGTGACGTTGGTGGATAGAGGGCATAATGTAACATGTAAACTGTAAATCATGTATACATAGACTGACTGTTGTCAAAATTAATTTTTCTAGTGCCTGATAAAGGCCCAATAAGGCCGAAAACGTTTGCATATATTGCCGTCTTTTTCCAAATAAATTAACTCACGGAAAAAGAAAACACCTTCTTGCTGTGATTTTTGTATTACTATATTACGGGTGGGGACCCTATCCACAGCACCTAAAGAGGCAGGTAGCCACAAAGTCTGGCAAATATTGTTATTCTTCCCAATTTGGAAGGCTCCTGCTGAAGACCGCACCATGACAGAGAATACCCTGTCCTACACTGAGGAAGAGATATCCACAGTGTTATCCCAAGTAACTCTGTCAAATGAGTTCCTCCAAACCCCAGTGGCGGACCTTCAGACAAGAGACCTTGAAAAGCAATCAAGGAGACTCCAGGGTTACGAACTTCATAGCGTAACCTTCGCAGAGTACATTAAAACGCAACGGATCCCAAGAGGACTGAGAATGAGAATTCAACCAACCTTCTTCAGAGAGAACAAGGAATATTGCATAAGATTCGAACAAATCCTAAATAAGTGCTCATTTGACTTAATGACACTAACTCTCAAATACCTTCAGACAGCTATAACGGATACACAAACAAAGATCCATTCCATTGAACTCGAATTAAAAGCAATTACTCCACCAGAAGAATTCAAAAAGCTTCAAGACAGAATTTCATCAACTCTAATGACAGCCAGAAAGGAAATTGAAACCATTAAAAGAAAGAAATTCCTACGGGATTGTGACGACTATAAAAATAACAACGTTTACAACTGGTCGGAAGGCAACGCATGAGAGACAGATCATCATCCCGAGACTCTCAGATGTCCACTTCTAGCAACGAGCAAGCAAAACAACCGAATCGCGGATTTCGGAGACCCCGAGGCACCAATCAAGGAAACAGAGGCGGAGAAACCGCAGTGAATCCAAACACCACCAGAGTCACCAGATCACAGGTAGTACCCTTAGATAAGAGCACACACTCTCTAGTAATCAACATTTCATCAGAACTGTTAAGTCCAGCTGAATTGGGACTATTGCAGAAGGGATTATCCTTCTGCCCCTCATACCATCTGGACACTTTTCAGCTGGACTTGGACTTGGAACGCTTTTTCAGAAATGTGCGTCTAAAAGCGCATTTCTCAAAAATCACACAACAAACTTCACAAGAGGTCTCTACAAAAATTTCCATTACCCAATTAGGACTACGTAACAAGAGCAGTTTCACACCACCAAAGGCACACTCCGCTATTGAAACATTTATCGAATTAATACATAAAGATGTTGAGACATTCAAACAAGATGTCCGAAAAGGGAGGTACAAATATAAAAATAACATCAATAATGTAGAAAGACAAGCACTCAGTACCTTACAGAATTCAAAACAAATAATAATTAAGCCTGCAGACAAAGGGGGTGCCTTGGTAGTAATGGATAGGACAATGTACATTGCTGAAATTCAACGCCAACTCCAAGACTCTACAGTATACAAAATATTGGATAGTAATCCGATTTCCCAGATTACCAAAAAAATACAGGATACTGTGAAGCACTACCATACCAGTAACATCATTGATACTAAAACAGTCACTTTCTTAACAAAATCCCATCCCATTACTCCAGTATTTTACGTACTTCCAAAAATTCACAAAGATCTGACCAATCCACCAGGACGTCCCATAGTGGCCTCAACAGATTCAGTCTTATCCCCTTTAGCCATATTCCTTGAAAAACTGCTTACACCATTGATCAGAAACACCAAGTCCTTTCTATTGGACACAACAGCCTTTCTGAAAATTATACACAGCCTAGAAACACTATCCCCTGATACTTTTCTCGTGACATGGGACGTAACAAGACTGTACACGTCAATCCAACACTCCAAAGGCATTTATGCAGTACAAAAATTACTTCAGAACAATCATATAGAGAAGGACGTAATCTCACTTAGCATAGATCTATTGACCCTGGTGCTACACAACAATTTCTTCCTATTTCAGGATACGTACTATATGCAGACACAGGGAACGGCAATGGGGTCCAACGTAGCCCCCCCCCCGTACGCAAATAGCTACATGGCAGATGTAGAGGAGTCATTCATCTATCAAAATTCACTTTTCAAACAACACAGTCGCCTATGGAAAAGATACATAGACGATATCTTCTGCATCTGGTTAGGACCAATAGACACACTCAATTTCACCAATTCCTCAATAATATTTATCCTGAATTACGTTTTACCATACACTATGATTTAACATCAGTCAGCTTTCTAGACACAAGAGTACATAAGGATCCACTAGGAAAATTATCCACTAACCTTTTCCTTAAACCAACGGACAGAAACAGTTTACTCCATTTCTCTAGTTTTCACCCTCCCTACACAAACTATCAGAGACAGAATATGCCAGCACAAGTCCACAATTCGCCATCAGAACTTGCTACTACCACTCCCATATCATTTTGACCAGGCCCACCATAACATCTCACAATTTAAATTTCAAATAATTGAACAGGTATTACCCCCGAGAAGAGGAGGAGACAGATCCAGGATGCTGAAATACAGGGAGGCATTCTGGATCCATACTCTACAAACCCTGTCTCCCAAAGGATTAAACAGGGAATATGAACTCTATGCATTTATGTGATTCCATGATGTCTCCAGCCGAGATCAATTACCCGACGGTTACTACTAAGAATTATTCTATGTTTATGCAAAGTATTTAATGTCTATGTAAAGCAGGTATTTCCATATAATTATCACACTGTCAGTATTACATATGATCACAGTCTATCCATCTGTCATTTCTTCTCTAACACTAATTTTTATACACTGCTCAAAAAAATAAAAAGGAACACAAAAATAACACATCCTAGATCTGAATTAATTAAATATTCTTCTGAAATACTTTGTTCTTTACATAGTTGAATGTGCTGACAACAAAATCACACAAAAATAAAAAAATGGAAATCAAATTTTTCAACCCATGGAGGTCTGGATTTGGAGTCACACTCAAAATTAAAGTGGAAAAACACACTACACGCTGATCCAACTTTGATGTAATGTCCTTAAAACAAGTCAAAATGAGGCTCAGTAGTGTGTGTGGCCTCCACGTGCCTGTATGACCTCCCTAAAACGCCTGTGCATGCTCCTGATGAGGTGGCGGACGGTCTCCTGAGGGATCTCCTCCCAGACCTGGACTAAAGCATCTGCCAACTCCTGGACAGTCTGTGGTGCAACGTGACGTTGGTGGATAGAGCGAGACATGATGTCCCAGATGTGCTCAATTGGATTCAGGTCTGGGGAACGGGCAGGCCAGTCCATAGCATCAATGCCTTCGTCTTGCAGGAACTGCTGACACACTCCAGCCACATGAGGTCTAGCATTGTCTTGCATTAGGAGGAACCCAGGGCCAACCACACCAGCATATGGTCTCACAAGGGGTCTGAGGATCTCATCTCGGTACCTAATGGCATTCAGGCTACCTCTGGCGAGCACATAGAGGGCTGTGCGGCCCTCCAAAGAAATGCCACCCCACACCATTACTGACCCAATGCCAAATCGGTCATGCTGGAGGATGTTGTAGGCAGCAGAACGTTCTCCACGGCGTCTCCAGACTCTGTCACGTCTGTCACATGTGCTCAGTGTGAACCTGCTTTCATCTGTGAAGAGCACAGGGCGCCAGTGGCAAATTTGCCAATCTTGGTGTTCTCTGGCAAATGCCAAACGTCCTGCACGGTGTTGGGCTGTAAGCACAACCCCCACCTGTGGATGTCGGGCCCTCATATCACCCTCATGGAGTCTGTTTCTGTCTGTTTGAGCAGACACATGCACATTTGTGGCCTGCTGGAGGTCATTTTGCAGGGCTCTGGCAGTGTTCCTCCTGTTCCTCCTTGCACAAAGGCGGAGGTAGCGGTCCTGCTGCTGGGTTGTTGCCCTCCTACGGCCTCCTCCACGTCTCCTGATGTACTGGCCTGTCTCCTGGTAGCGCCTCCATGCTCTGGACACTACGCTGACAGACACAGCAAACCTTCTTGCCACAGCTCGCATTGATGTGCCATCCTGGATAAGCTGCACTACCTGAGCCACTTGTGTGGGTTGTAGACTCCGTCCCATGCTACCACTAGAGTGAAAGCACCGCCAGCATTCAAAAGTGACCAAAACATCAGCAAGGAAGCATAGGAACTGAGAAGTAGTCTGTGGTCACCACCTGCAGAACCACTCCTTTATTGGGGGTGTCTTGCTAATTGCCTATAATTTCCACCTGTTGTCTATCCCATTTGCACAACAGCATGTGAAATTGATTGTCAGTCAGTGTTGCTTCCTAAATGGACAGTTTGATTTCACAGAAGTGTGATTGACTTGGAGTTACATTGTGTTGTTTAAGTGTTCCCTTTATTTTTTTGAGCAGTGTATTTTCACCATCCCTACAGGCATCCTAGTAGATCCATTAAGATCCTGCCACAGGAGGTATCCTTTTTTCACAAATTTCATACTTCTCTTATAGTTATTAGTTTTTTCCACACCAGCTCCTATCCAGTACGCTCCTCCGGCGTCACTTCCGGTCTTTGGAGCGCACTTCCTGTCAGATGGAACGCATCTTGCGTTCCACCGCCCGCTTCCGCTCTCCTGGAACGCACGCCAGCCGCACTTCCTGCTTCAGAGACGGCTGTCCTTCCGGTGCCGCGAACAGACCAAAAGCGGCACCGCGACACAGCTACAGATGTACTGTGTGGCGGCCGGAGCACTCCATCTTTCCATTCATCTTTACTAAACCCTTCACCTTTTGGCGGCATAGGTAAGAAAAACTTAGTAGCTTTAGATATGCTTTACCCCTTCTGGTCTGGACCTTTAGAGATTTAATGCAACATGAAAAAAGTTTAAATAGCGTGTTATCAGAGAATACAATCATTTCAAGGATCTAGCTGTCTCCAGATATTTTGATGAAATTCCCATTAATGTATGTGGATATTTTCCTTAAATTCGAATCAACAGATATAAATGTCATGATTCGTCTACTGATATGCACTGTTTTTTATTATTTTGTATAGAAATAAGACGGCTAATTTTGCTGCAATGAATGTATCACAGATGTAACATGTAAACTGTAAATCATGTATACATAGACTGACTGTTGTCAAAATTAATTTTTCTAGTGCCTGATGAAGGCCCAATAAGGCCGAAAACGTTTGCATATATTGCCGTCTTTTTCCAAATAAATTAACTCACGGAAAAAGAAAACACCTTCTTGCTGTGATTTTTGTATTACTACGGTGGATAGAGCGAGACATGATGTCCCAGATGTGCTCAATTGGATTCAGGTCTGGGGAATGGGAGGGCCAGTCCATAGCATCAATGCCTTCGTCTTGCAGGAACTGCTGACACACTCCAGCCACATGAGGTCTAGCATTGTCTTGCATTAGGAGGAACCCAGGGCCAACCGCACCAGCATATGGTCTCATAAGGGGTCTGAGGAACTCATCTCGGTACCTAATGGCAGTCAGGCTACATCTGGCGAGCACATGGAGGGCTGTGCGGCCCTTCAAAGAAATGCCACCCCACACCATTACTGAACCAATGCCAAACCGGTCATGCTGGAGGATGTTGCAGGCAGCAGAATGTTCTCCACGGCGTCTCCAGACTGTCACGTCTGTTACATGTGCTCAGTGTGAACCTGCTTTCATCTGTGAAGAGCACAGGGCGCCAGTGGCGAATTTGACAATCTTGGAGTTCTCTGGCAAATGCCAAACGTCCTGCACGGTGTTGGGCTGTGAGCACAAGCCCCACCTGTGGACGTCGGGCCCTCATATCACCCTCATGGAGTCTGTTTCTGACCGTTTGAGCAGACACATGCACATTTGTGGCCTGCTGGAGGTCATTTTGCAGGGCTCTGGCAGTGCTCCTCCTGTTCCTCCTTGCACAAAGGCGGAGGTAGGGGTCCTGCTGCTGGATTGTTGCCCTCCTACGGCCTCCTCCACGTCTCCTGGTGTACTGGCCTGTCTCCTGGTAGCGCCTCCATGCTCTGGACACTACGCTGACAGACACAGCAAACCTTCTTGCCACAGCTCGCATTGATGTGTCATCCTGGATAAGCTGCACTACCTGAGCCACTTGTGTGGGTTGTAGACTCCGTCTCATGCTACCACTAGAGTGAAAGCACCGCCAGCATTCAAAAGTGACCAAAACATCAGCCAGGAAGCATAGGAACTGAGAAGTGGTCTGTGTTCACCACCTGCAGAACCACTCCTTTATTGGGGGTGTCTTGCTAATTGCCTATAATTTCCACCTGTTGTCTATCCCATTTGCACAACAGCATGTGAAATTGATTGTCACTCAGTGTTGCTTCCTAAGTGGACAGTTTGATTTCACAGAAGTGTGATTGACTTGGAGTTACATTGTGTTGATTAAGTGCTCCCTTTATTTTTTTGAGCAGTGTATATTTCGATAGTAGTTCAGTTTATCCTTCCTCTCAGCGGGTGGAAAAAAGGTCCCCATTTTGGACCGGTAGCGAGGGTCTAACATGGTGGAGAGCAAGTAGTTGTGACAATTCGGCTGTCATTACACAATCAACTGCATCGGGCGATTTGCGCAAGGGACTCGGAGGGACTCCCTGCCTCCATCTCCACTGCATACTGCCACAGTGTCTTGGTGTCATCTGCCTGGTCTTCCTCATTGCCCTGTAGCTCCTCCCGCTCCTCCTTTCCGGTCACCTGTGCAAAAAAAACACCCATTTCTGTATACATTGCTTCTGCATGAATGTCCTCCTCCAGTACAGTACCCACAGGGCTCATGTGGCCGTGAGATGTAGGCGCCACGTCTCCTGTCCCCTGGCCAGCCAGATTTATCAGCATCTTCTCCAGGACATGAAGCAGTGGAATGACGTTGTTCATCCCATAGTCCTCGCTACTGACAAATAAAGTGGCCTCCTCAAAAGGGCCTGAGCAAACAGCAGGTGTCACGCATGAGCTGCCACTGGCTAACGTTGAAGTTACACAGTGCAGCACTCCTATCCGCCTGCATCATCACAAAATCGTTTTCGGCCTTCCTCTGCTCATATAGTCGGTGCAACATGTGGAGGGTGGAGTTCCAACGGGTGGAAACATCACATATCAGCCGATGTTGGGGGAATGCCATTCTGCCTTTGCAGCACAAGAAGGGTGTGCTGTGCAGTTTAAGAGTGGCTGAAGTGCATGCACAGTTTCCTGGCCATTTTCAGGATGTCTTGCAGATGGGTGGAGGACTTCAGGAACTGCTTTATAACCAGATTAAGCAAGTGCACCAAGCAGGGGGCATGGCTCAGCCCTTCGTGACACAGCACCGACATGATTTTCTTCCCGTTATGGTAACTATAAAATAGTGTAAGAAAAATTTTCAAAAATTTTTTTTTTTTTAAATATATAAAAATTCAAATCACCCCCCTTTCCCCATGTACTCTAATTAAAATTGGAAACAATAATAATAATAAAAAAATACACATCATGGGTATCATCACATGTAAAAACGCCTGTACTATTAAACTATAAATATTTTCCCATACAGAAACCGGCGAAATGGAAAAAAAAAAGTCTAAATGGACAATTCGCTGTTTTTGATAGCTTCACCTCCCACAAAAAATTTTATATAAAATTGATCAAAAAGCCTTACACATCCCAGAATGGTATCAATGAATAGCACAGATTGCCCCACAAAAAAAGAGCCCTCAAACATCTCCGTACACAGAGCTACAAAAACATTATAGGGATCAGTATATGGACATGAAAATAAAAAATTAAAAAAATTTCAGTATTAAAATGCAAGAAAAACTATACAGTCGTGGCCAAAAGTTTTGAGAATGACACAAATATTAGTTTTCACAAAGTTTGCTGCTAAACTGCTTTTAGATCTTTGTTTCAGTTGTTTCTGTGATGTAGTGAAATATAATTACACGCACTTCATACATTTCAAAGGCTTTTATCGACAATTACATGACATTTATGCAAAGAGTCAGTATTTGCAGTGTTGGCTCTTCTTTTTCAGGACCTCTGCAATTCGACTGGGCATGCTCTCAATCAACTTCTGGGCCAATTCCTGACTGATAGCAACCTATTCTTTCATAATCACTTCTTGGAGTTTGTCAGAATTAGTGGGTTTTTGTTTGTCCACCCGCCTCTTGAGGATTGACCACAAGTTCTCAATGGGATTAAGATCTGGGAAGTTTCCAGGCCATGGACCCAAAATGTCAACGTTTTGGTCCCCGGGCCACTTAGCTATCACTTTTGCCTTATGGCCCGGTGCTCCATCGTGCTGAAAAATGTATTGTTCTTCACCAAACTGTTGTTGGAAAAAGTTGCTGTTGGAGGGTGTTTTGGTACCATTCTTTATTCATGGCTGTGTTTTTGGGCAAAATTGTGAGTGAGCCCACTCCCTTGGATGAGAAGCAACCCCACACATGGATGCTTTACTGTTGGCATGACACAGGACTGATTGTAGCGCTCACCTTTTCTTCTCCGGACAAGCCTTTTTCCAGATGCCCCAAACAATCGGAAAGAGGCTTCATCGGAGAATATGACTTTGCCCCAGTCCTCAGCAGTCCATTCACTAAACTTTCTGCAGAAGATCAATCTGTCCTTGATGTTTTTTTTGGAGAGAAGTGGCTTCTTTGCTGCCCTTCTTGACACCAGGCAATCTTCCAAAAGTCTTCGCCTCACTTTGCGTGCAGATGCGCTCACACCTGCCTGCTGCCATTCCTGAGCAAGCTCTGCACTGGTGGCACTCCGATCCCGCAGCTGAATCCTCTTTAGGAGACTATCCTGACTTTCTTGGACGCCCTGAAGCCTTCTAACCTGAGTTAACAAGACGATTACTGAAATGACCTCAGCAGGTCCTTTAATGACAGCAATGAAATGCAGTGGAAAATTTTTTTGGGGATTAAGTTAATTTTCATGGCAAAGAAGGACTATGCAATTCATCTAATCACTCTTCATAACATTCTGGAGTATATGCAAATTGCTATTCTAAAAACTTAAGCAGCAACTTTTCCAATTTCCAATATTTATGTAATTCTCAAAACTTTTGGCCACGACTGTACACATGTGGTTTCACCGTAATCTTACCGTAACAGGTCAGATATACGGTATGGGGAACGCCGTAAAAACAAACCCATAAAACTGTTGCGAAATTGTGGTGTTATTTTTCCAATTTCATCCCAATTGAATTTTTTTTACAGCTCCGCACTACATCCTATGTATTAATAAATAGTGCAATTAGAAAATGCAACCTGTCCTGCAAAAGACGTCGGTATCACGCAATACGGTTTTGTCACTGGTTACCAAAACGTGATGTTACGGCCTCCCTGGGAGTACATAAGGTCACAGTTTACACAGATACCTCCTGTCCGCATTGGCACAGGAAGTGAGAGAGGGTACTGTGTAATATAATCAAGGAAACATAGTTCAGTATTCCAAGGACCATGACATCACTCTTGCCTGGGAAACAGTCCAACAGCCACAGTGGAAACCCAACCGGGTCAACTCGAGGATGTTGGAAAAGTAGTCTTAAGGTTCCAGGTCCGTCTGCCGGGATAACCCATCCGCATTCCCGTTTTGAGGCCCTGGCTGGTATTGTAGGGTGAAATTGCATGGTTGCAACGCCAGGCTCCACCTTAGTAATCGGCTGTTCTCTCCTGCCATCCGGTTTAGCCATATCAAGGGATTGTGGTCCATCATGACTGTAAAAGAGCGTCCATACATGTAGGGCTGCAATTTCTTTAAAGCCCAGACTAAGGCCAAACATTATTTTTCCACGTAGACAACAAAATAAGAGTAAATCCAGCACCGGACAAATACTTTAGTTGTGTCGTCTTTATTTTTCTTTTAACATCATCGATTACAACAAGTGGATATCACCTCCCACCACCTCCGGTCAGGTTTACATGTTTCGAACTTCCATGTTCTTAGTCATAACCTCGTGGTGTGTTCAGCTCTGGAGAATCTTATATGTCCCCTCTGCCACAAGACAGGTGGATCAATGGCCAAATAATTAGGAGAGGGGAGAAACTCACACAAGTAAAGCCCTGGCTGAACACTCCACGCCTAGTATCAGAAAAGCCGATTTTACATACTATATATAAAAAACATACATGTAATTGTTCCAAACGACACAAATCCAAAACAATATATATGGCACAAGGAAAAGAAAAAGGGGTTTTAGCCTTGCGTTTCTAAAATCGTCAAATAAAATACTTGGTCACAAGGAACAACCGAACAATGTGTATGAGGCTGATAATATGGTGAGTAAGCAGTTAAAAACACGGCTAGCAATCAACATCGCGAGAAGCTGATACAAGCCCCCACCGTGTCGTTCCAATCAAATAAAGGGACATACACTCAAAAGGCCTGTCATATAATTTTTAGCGGTTTATCAATAGAAGTGCATCAATTCTTTCCTCGGGTTAATTGGTACTGTCAATTTTTCAAAGGCAAAAGCACATAGGCTGTTTGTACTGCGATTATGTTTATTTACAAAATGATTCGCTGCATTAGATATACCTGTAGCTAAGGGATACTCAATATAATTTAGATGTTCTCGTAGTAGTTGAAGTTTTTGTGAGTTTTAGGCAATGCATGTATAATGGGTGTTACTGGAGCCTCGACACAAAAAATCTAATATTTTCTGGTTAATAAACTTTATTAATAATAGATGTATATTTTGCCAGATATTGTAATATCGGGTTCCCATCTAATTTCTTGTATGTGGAGGATTCAGACAGCATAGTAATCATCTGCTGATCATACATCTCTTTGTTCATGACTACCACAGAACCCCCGTTGTCCTCCATTTTGATAACAAGGTCTGTTCGATCCTCCAATTGATTCAATGCATCGCGTTGTTTGACGGTCAGGTTGTGGTGATCTGGTTTAACAGAGTTTTTTTTACTGTTCTGTATATGGGTCAATTCCCTCTCTAGCACCTCTTGGAAAGTACCCATACTGACTGTACGTGAGTTCACTGGATAGTATTTGGGATTCAAGGTTTTAAATTACTGTCTATCGACAGTCCCCATGGGTGCACTATTCTCCTTTTGCAAATCAGAAAGACAAACCAAAGAACATTGCTCCTGAAAAGAAAGGTTAATAAACTCATTTGCATTCGCAGTTACATCAGTCGCAATATCTATCCCTATGGCCTGTCATATATTTTTTTGCGGTTTATCAATAGAAGTGCATCAATTCTTTCCTCAGGTTGAGTTCAGAAGGAAATATGGTATTCAACCTGAAGATCCAATAGGCTTCACGAAAAAGGATTTTCTTCTTTAAATCGCCCCCCACTCGGTGGTACTGTCACTTTTTCAAAGGCAAAAGCACATAGGCTGTTTGTACTGTGATTATGTTCATTTATAAAATGATTCGCTGCATTGGATATACCTGTAGCTAAGGGATTATCAATATAATTTAGATGTTCTCGTAGTCTAATCTTAAATTGTCTGCTTGTGCTACCCACGTACATCAGATAGCAGGTAGTACATTTTATGATGTAAATCACACCCGACGTATTGCAATTAATATAAGTTTGGATAGCATAACGGTCGTGACGGTAGGAGTGTCTATACACGTAGGGTAAAGCCCAGACTAAGGCCAAGCATTCTTTTTCCACGGCAGCATATCCCACTTCACGGGGTAACAATTTTCGGCTGAGATACGCCACTGGGTGCTCTTTTCCGTCGTTGCCAACTTGACTTAGTACGGATCCCAGTCCGAACATGGAAGCGTCTGTATGTATGACAAAGCTTTTGTTAAGATCGGGTGCCGACAGTATGGGAGCTTGCGTTAGGGCAGTTTTCAACTAATAAAACGTTGTTTCGCACTCTGGGGACCACAGGACCTGTCTAGGGAGTCTTTTTGGTCATGTCCGTCAGCGGTTTGGCTATGTCACTATAGTTGGGTACAAACCTCCTGTAGTACTCGACTGTCCCTAAAAATGCAAGTACCTGGGCCTTGGTTCTGGGAACAGGCCAGTTTAAGACAACCTCGATTTTTGCAGGTTCCGGCCTCTGCTTCCCACATCCCACTCTATGTCCCAGATATTGCACCTCAGACATCCCGGTATTACTCGGAACTGGTAAAGGCCAAACGGGGTGATGAAGGCCGACTTTGGAATTGCTTCTGCTTCTAAGGAAAACTGCCAGTAGCCCTTACACAGGTCAATAGTCATCAGATAGTGTCCCAGAGCTATTTTGTCCAACAATTCGTCCACTCGGGGCATGGGGTAGGCGTCTGTCATAGTAGAGTAATTCAGTCGCCTATAGTCCACACAAAATCGGGTCACGCAATCCCATTTTGGGACTAATACAACAGGGGAAGCCCAGAGGCTTGCTGATGGTTTGATCACCCCTAACTCAAGCATCTCCCTAATCTCTGCTCTCATCTCTTCTTGCACGGCTCCAGGATTCCTATAGGCTGGTTGTCTCAGAGGCTTCTGCCCGGGGGTCTCTACCTTGTGCACAGCTATGTGAGTGTACCCAGGGAGTGTCGAGAACATCTCCTGTCGGTCCTGGAGTAATTCCCTGACCTGTTCTTGTTATCCTAACCCCCCAGAACGGTTACTGATTTCAGGAAGCTCCGGCATCGGTAAGTATTCTGAGTCCCCGGAGGCAGGAGCGCATATGGCAGCTACTGCCTCAGCCCTCTCGTGATAGGCCTTCATCATACTGATGTAGAACGTCCTTTTAATTCTTGTGTCTGCACAGCTGGCGACTACGAAGTTGGTATCGCACAGCTGTTTTACCACCTGATAGGGGCCCTGAAAGGAGGCCTGTAATTTATTTTGCTTCAGGGGTTTCAGTGCCAGAACTTTCTGTCCGACACAAAAGGTGCTATTCCGAGCTGACCGGTCATACCAAACCTTCTGCTGACTCTGGGCAAATTGCATATTTTCATGGACTAGATCGGCAAGTACCTGCAATCGCTCCCTGAGTTCCAGGGTGTAACTAAGGATGGGGAGGCCTTCAGAATCCTCTACCCCCTCCCACTGGGACCTCACTAAGTCTAGAGGTCCCCTAACGCCCATACAACAGCTCAAATGGAGAAAACCCAGTGGACTCTTGGGGTACATCTCTGTAGGCGAACAGTAGATGGGGAAGATATTTCTCCCAATCCTTCCTACTCTCACGACGGCACGAAGCAGCTGCTCTGGGGTCCTGTTAAATCTCTCACACAGCCCGTTAGTTTGAGGGTGGTTAGGGGCGCTCTGGAGGGATTTAATCCCACAGAAGCGCCAGAGCAGCTGCATCAGCTTGGCTGTGAACTGGGTTCCCTGATCGGACAATATCTCCTGTGTGAACCCTACCCTAGTGAACACCCGCAGTAAGGCATTGGCCACCGTATCAGCCTGGATATTGGATAGGGGAATGGCCTCCGGGTAGCAGGTGGCGTAATCCACTAGTGTAAGAATATACTTCTTCCCAGTGGCACTGGGACAGGACAGTGGGCCTATAATATCTACCGCTCTCTGGCTAAAGGGTTCCCTAATGATCGGCAGGGGGTGGAGGAATTCTTTTGGGTGATCCCCTGTCTTCCCTACCCTCTGACAGGCCTCAAAGGTCCGGCAGTATTCTCGCACCTCAGCATGTAACCTAGGCCAGAAGAAAGCACGAGACAACCGACTCTGGGTCTTAGCTATCCCTAAATGTCCAGCCAAGGGGATGTCATGAGCCAGCCACAATAGCTCCCGGGGTACGACTAGCTGTTTGTAGGGGCCCCCTCGCTTCCTGTTGCCCACCCCTTCAGTGTAACGATAAAGAAACCCAACCTCCCACTCTATTCTGTCTTCCCCTAACCCCCCTGGATCCTTGCCTGCCCTGTCCTGATAACCTGCTAAAGTAGGGTAACTCCGTGTCTCTTGCTTAACGGCGGAGGGAGAATCCCAAGACATGGGGTTGTCAAGTCGGGGTAACATAGGAGGGTTTGATCTTACCTGGGTCCCCATAGGAGTGGCGTTGCCTTGAAGTTGGCTCAGTCGTTGGGTGGTCACGGCCATGGCGGTCTCTGGGGCATATGAGGAAGTTAAATGCCCCAAGTCGTTCCCCAAAAGTACTTGCAGTGCATAAATGTAGTACCTTGTCCCCTGCTACCCTGACTGCAACAGTCTGGCCCGTCCAGGCCAACTGGGGAATCATGTGAGGCTGAATGAGGGTAATTGTAGCCCCGGAATCGCTGAGTCCCTGGGCCGGCTGCCCCATAACCCATACTGCCTGACGATGGTGCTGCCGATTATCTCCGGCAGCAGCCTGGACGGAATCAGCTTCGAAAAGCTCGCTGCACTCTTCCTGAATATCTCAAGGTTTGGGCTCATTCTGGAAGCAATGAGCCGCCGGCCTGGATGGATGGGCAGTCTCTCGGTACCTCGTGTATTGGGTAGGGCAATATCGCTGCAGATGACCCCTTTGGTTACTTGTATAGCACTTAGGTCCGGTAGAAGGGTTTGATCGGGTTGAGGGTCTAGAGCAGGGGTCAGCAACCTTCGGCACTCCAGATGTTGCGAAACTACAATTCCCAGCATGCTCCATTCATTTCTGTGAGAGTTCTGGGAAGAGCAGAGGAAGTATGCATGCTGGGAGTTGTAGTTTCACAACATCTGGAGTACCGGAGGTTGCCTACCCCTGGTCTAGAGGCAGACCACTGAGGTACTGGAGTTGGGTTAGAGGCAGGTAAACTGGGCCGAGGTACTGAATAGCGCTCGCTTCCGCCTGACCGCCGAGAGTCCAGATTTTCATCGGCCAGAGTAGCCGATTGCTGTACAGTCCGTGGTCGCTTATCTCACACCCAATCCCGTACTATCGGAGGGGTGTGGTCAAAGAACTGTTCTAAGAGTACTAACTGGGTGATGTCCTCTATGGTATGAGTGTGGCTTCCCTGGAACCAGCCCTTGAGGTGCCTCTGCAGCCGATTTGCCCACTCCACATAGGTTATGTTGGTTTGTTTCCGGGATTCTTAAAACTTAATCTGGCTGGCTTCAGGTGTAATGGCAAATCGGGCTAGCAGGGCTTCCTTTACCCGGTCATAATCCATAGAGTCCACGTCCTCCATGGCCCGATACGCATCCGAAGCTTTGCCAGTTAAGTTACTCGCCAGTAAGGCGACCCAATCTTGGGGCAGCACTTTATGTATCTGGCATAGTTTCCCAAAGTCCTGTAGGAACGCTTTAATTTCCTCCTCCCCTTTCCTTAAACAGTTTGAACTCGCAACTTATGGAAAGGCGCTGTATCTCTAGGTGTTGTCTCTGATTGCTGTAGTTCCGCCATTCTCCACTCATGTTGCCGCTCTAGTTCTCGCTCTTGTCGCTAATCCTGCAGCTGGATGTCTCTATTGCCATCTAATGGCATTCTGTATCCACCGATGGAAAGATCCGGATGGTCCCGTGCCTTGCGAAGAATACTATCCCGGTCCTGGAAATGTAGAAGCTTCATCAAAACTGGTCTGGGAGGGCCCCCCGGAGACGGAGGACGGGATGGCACCCTGTGCGCTCTTTCGATAGCAAAGAAAGGAGACCGGGAATCTTTAGCGGCCGTATTTCTGAACCAATCTTAAAAAAATAAATCGGATAGGATAATGTCCCTTAACTTTCTCTGGAATTCCTATTAAGCGAAGATTGTTTCGACGGGATCTATTTTCCAGGTCGTCCACTTTATTTATCAGAAGCGTAATATTGTGAATGACCTTGGCTAAGTCCCGTTTTACCGGTGGAACTTGATCCTCCAAGCTGCCCACCCGGTCCGCGATCTCTGTAACTCTTTCCGTTATCTTCTGCATATCCTGCCGGATAAATGACATATTCTCCTGCAATGATTCTACTAAGGTATTCAAAGTCAGCATAACGGAGCTGCACTGTTGTACTGCAGCATATATATCTTTGCTAGTGGGGTCCATTACTTATGGCAGGGGGAGGATTGAAGGCCCTGCTTGGGCCTGGTCTGCAGTCGCAGGGCATGCTTCTGGGACAGCTCCTTTCTGTCCCTCATGGTGTCCGCCATCTTGGCCACTGTGGGCCTCATCAGGGGCATCAGACATCTTTATATCAGAGTCATTTTTGGATTCAGGGGGACCCGCATTCTCTGCGCCGCCTGCTGAGAGGAGGAGCGTGCATATTGCACCAGCCGTGCCGCGATCTCGGCCGCTTTGTCAGGCGCGACGGCGCCATTTTGTTTTGCAGGCGCGGCCCCGCCGCCTCCCGGTCCTTCTTACCGGACCTCGTCATGATCATTGGGGGATCCTGTGGGCGAGGAAGGAGGTGAGGTAGTTATGGGTAATCAGCCGCAGGATGGTGAAGGATTAGGCTGGGAGCAGTCGGGAGCTCAGCGAGATGCGACTTCCTACATTGCCGGCCAGGCCACGCCCCCTCTAATGGCATTCTGTATGGCGGTCTCTGATGGGTTGGCACCATATAATGCCAACCACTCTCGAACACGTTGCTGAAACAAGTCTTCATCGGACCGAGGTCCAGCATCACCATCCCTCTGATCCATCTCGGCTAGCTCACTGATCAGGGTGGACTTGTTCTTTGTCCCAGCAGTCCCTCCTCGGCTTTCAATTAAATCTTTCAGCGGCTCTCCTGCAGGCTGCGTAGCTGGTCATTCCTTGTGGTGGTTGGGAGTGTTCCAGTAACTGGAGAGTAAGTCCCACCACTGCCACCAATGTAACAAGCTCCTGCTCGCTCTGTTCCACTCTCCTGGCACGCCCTGATTTCAGACGCAATGTCTGGTTGTTTAGTCAATCGATGATCCGGGATTTTAACGACAACTATGTGCCGTTCAACCCCAGTGGTAGTAGCTCTGAACAAACACCATGCAGGCTGTATGTGAGTTCAAACGGGAATCCACTTTATTGAATGCACACAACACACTTTTATACACAACAGTTTGAACACCTCCACCATACTACCACTCCCTATCGGTCAATTGTAAAGTCCCCTCTAGTCCTCACTTAGGTCCTCTTGGCCATGCAAATGAGGACTTGAGACAGGGTCAGCAGGGATTGGTCCGATAGCTTGGCTGGGAGGCAGATAGGCATGGCCATGCAAAAACCACACAGTGATTCAAAAATAAGAGAGAGCGGAGGACCCACCACTGTGTAATATAATCAAGGAAACATGGTTCAGTATTCCAAGGACCATGACAGTGATCCACGCTACCTTCAGCATGATACAACACTCACTCACAACCCTGACAAGCTGAGAGAGCCTTTCCACTGCCCCAGTGAAACAGAGCACTGCCAGCCCAGTAGACTGTCACCAGTTCCTCATTAGATAAAATCTCGGTCCGTTAACGGGATTATATCGGGTCAGGAACCAACCAGGGTAGCGTATGACATAATGCCGAAACAGGGACATGGGGATTCGTGGATTGAGATACAGAACAGCGCAAGATTAATTTATATATTTAATTGCCTTAAGGGTGCACTAGACACAACACTATACACACACAGATATATACAATGGTCAGATGTACAAATACAGGTGGTACTATCAATCAGCAAATGAAAGTCAGTTCCCGGATAAAGGCGTAATACTTTAGCTGTGATGGTGAATGCTGTAGCCACACGGGAGGCAGTGACATAAGCAGGTTTTCCAAGCTTCCTCCAAACACGTTACACGACGTGACCCCCTTCAGAGAAGGACCAAGGTCTGTGCCCTGCGCTGGCATTTTAACCCTTATTCAGCCACGCTCTCCCTCCCTTGGTAGCCAAAAATCCATAAAACCTATTATCATTCATCACTCCTCACCGGATGGTCATAGGGAGATGGTTCTGGTACCAACGGATCCGCCTGGACCATTGGAGCATGTGGAGACCAAGGACAGCATTAATATTTGGTTCCAATTTGGAGTTCCCCATATCTCCCCTTCCATGCGACCGACAAGCAAGCGCGAAGACCGGGAGAACGTCCGTCTCGGGCCCAGGGTTGCAGAGACGTAAACAATGTATTTATGATATGTACTTTAAGTTCATAATGTCTAACTGCCGGTTCCAGAAGGTCTACAGAGTTTATTTGTTGTTGTTGACCGGCTCAGCCCCCACAGGTATTCATCCTGCCAGAGAAGCAAAGCTGCCAGTGTGGCCGAGTGGGGTGTGAAATGTAAACAAGTGGTCTGATTTGAAGCAGGGCCACCTGTGGAGCCCGATTTCCTCTGCCCAACTACCCCTCACCCTCAGCAGATGGCAGGCATTAAATCATCACTCCACATATTCCTCACAGCCGGCCTCTACATAACTTCGGCGTATCCACCGCCTGTCTAAATATATGCCAGCTCCCTTGCTGGTATAGACTTAGGCCATTTTCTACACCTAAAACAGGCATAGAAAATGACAAATAAGACGCGCCAAAAAGTATATCTGTTAGTAAATGAACCCCTGTGTGCTTCACATTAATAGTAATTAACCCCTTCATGTACCTCACATGTATCCCACCATGTTGCCCAGTATGTGAAGAGTAAGTTGATGAGGTTACTACTAATGTGAGGCATATGGTTTATGAACCTAAACTTCCATGTGCCAATCATGTTCCTCACATAATGGGCAATCGATATTTTACACACAAAAAAATAAAAATACACATTAACTTCATGTTGTGTATTTTTTGTGTTGCAGCAAATGGTATAGAGTATTGCAATACTTTTACTTGGTATCAAACTCTAGTCTGCAGTAGTACTAATTGCCCCCTTATAGTTCTGCTAGTAAAAAAAAAAAAGGTTGCCTTATTTGTGCCAGTAGAAAAAAAAGTGTTCCCTTATATATACTCACATATATTTTGGTAATTAAGTGACAAAGCTGCAATTAAACATCCCTCCCCTTCTACAAAAACACTGCACACTGGTATTGACAATATACAATGTTATATCAATGCAGTAAAACGCGTTGAATAAACGCGTAGATAGATGCAGTACAACACGTTAAATAACTGGTATATTGATGCAGTTGTACAATGCTTTATATTAAACTGCACGGTATAATGATGCTATACAATACATTATATTAAACCTTTATACTGAGGCCCTCAAATAAACTAAAATGCAGAATTACAATCAGTAGTTAAACTGAAACTATTTGGCAATTAACAGAGGTACATATAAACGTGCCCTGCTATGAACACACTGGTAAAATGTGCTGAACGGCTTAACCCCTTTCTGACACAGAGATTTTCCATTTTCATTTTTCACTCCCTGCCTTCCTGGAGCCATAACTTCTTTATGTTTTGTTCACAGAGCCACATGAGGGCTTTTTTTTGTGGAACAAGTTGTACTTTCTAGTGGCACTATTTAATATTGCACTTGATGTAGTGGGAAGCTAGAAAAAAATATATGACCTGCGCACAGCGTGAGGATGTTGGTGTATTTGTGACCTCACGCTGTGTGACGTCGGGTCACAGCACAGCAGGAAGAGCACTGAATCTCAGGAGGGGGTCCGGAACAGGAGAGGTGATTATTTTTTTTTGTCTGATCTGAGAACTGATTAACTTGGAGGTTTTATTACCCTGGGGGTCTGATTTGAGGTCTAAATGGGTGTGTTAGTAACATGGTGTCTGATCTGATGCCTGATTGGGGGGTCTTATAAACATTGGGGGTCTGAGCTGAGGTCTGATAAAAATATTATTACTCTTGTTTTCCACCTCTACAACCTAGGTGCGTCTCATGGGAAGGTGCGTCTTATAGGTCGAATAATACTGTATTCAGTTTTTTTATTACTGAAAAAATAAAATTTAAAGTGAAAAAATACCTTTCATCTCCATATTCTGACCCCCATGACATTTTCAGTTATGTCTACGGAGCTGTGTAAGAGCAAATTTTTTGCAGGACGATCTGTAGTTTTTATTGATACCATTTTGTGTTAGTTTTTTTTTTTCCCATTACACCATTCGCCATTAGGGATCAATATTTTGAGATTTAAATAGTAGAGGTGTTATCAGATGTAATGATGTCTATATTTTTGATTATTTACTTTGTTTTTAATTTGGGGTAAAGGGGGGCAATTTAAATTTTGATAAATTTAAAAAAACTTTTTTTTACTTTTTTTTGGCCCCTAACATGCAATCATTTTATATTAAGTATTGGAATTTTAGCCATTACAGAATACAAAGATCAGTATATTACAATACATGCTGCCACCTGCATTGGAATATACAAGTAATAGTCCTAAAAGCCTTCTACAGCTTCTGGCCTATTACTGCTATGGGACGCCTTCCCTGATTTCAGCCAGTGAAAAGTGTTCCTGCCCAGAAAGCGCGTGCTTCTGTGTTTTTACCCCTCAGATGCCGCGGTCACATTTGAACACAGCATCTGAGGGGATTAATGTCTGTGAACGGCATTATCACTGATCACAGACATTAGCCCCGTATGTCTGCTGTATGGAACTGCAAGCATCCGGCGGCTAAGACACTTGTTCCAGGACAGGCACCATCTTTAGAGACTTGACATCCGCTGTACATGTATGGCGGATGTCAGGTAAGGGTTAAAGGAGACAGTTTAGGGGCCATTTTTCTGCTGACAAGTTCCATTTAATTACAATTAATACAATCTTTTATGACACCAGAAACCATTTGCAAACAACAATAACATGAAATACAGAGTACAGTATACTCCACTGCTGCCGGGGGAGGTCAGTAGAAAGCTCCATTACATCAGTCTGTAGAGGATTTGTAGAAACCTCAGCTTCACCTACCTGATGATCCAGTGGGATATTTGGTTTCTCCTCTGGACAGTCCTGGGAATACTGAGGACTGGGACATCTCTCTGGTGGATTTCTCTCACTGGATCCATCTGTAGGAAATACACACAGTAACTGAATACATTGTCTATATCCAATGATGAGTGAATCTGTGATGCCGGCCGGTCCGTGGCTGCTGACATCTCCTTGTTCCTTGAAGGCCGTTGGAGCTCTTACCCAACTCCCTGCTCCGGTGGTCCATACCTGTTGACATTTCATTGTTCTGTCCACAGTGTGCTGATCTGTGGCCAGCTCTTGGCCTGCAGTGGCTTTGACCGCCTTTAGGGCATGTGGTTCTTCTGTTTCTTAAAGGGCCAGCATGTGTGGCCCTAATCCGTCCACTCTATGGCTAGCCTCCCTGGGATATTTAAGGCACCCTCCCCTGTGGAATGGAGCCTGAGTAAGAGGTTCTAGTTGCTAGTTTCCTACCAAGGAGCTCCACTCTTGAGTTCAGTTGCACATTTAGGCCGCTTTCAGACGAGCGAGTGTGACACTGAGGACTCACATCGCAGCACCCGTCCTGAACTTCCAGCACTGCTAGGGTTGTATAGCATTATATTGATTTATGATGCTGGAATGTATTGGATGACACTGACATAATGCTGTCAGTGTTATCTAATACGTTCCAGAACTGTAAGCGTTACATAGCGTCATAAATCAGTATAATGCGACCCCGGCAGTGCTGGGAGGTCAGGACGGGTGACACTTGATCGTCTGAAAGCAGCCTTATTCACCTCTGCCTGTTAACTGGATTTAACTTATTGCTGCCTGACCTGACCTCTGCCTGTTTCTAGTATTAACCCTTTGCTGCCTACTCTGATCTTTTCACTATTTACTGCATTGCGCAAACGCTCCCTGTCTTTGCTTGTCTTGTGGCTACAGTTCTGACTGATCTCTTGGTGCTTTTCATTGGTATCTCTTGATCCCAGTGGGTCAGCAGCCACTGAACAGAGACTACTTCCAAAGGTAGTGGCCTGGTGGTTCCCCTGCAGTGATGTCCATATGGATTAGAGGGTAAGGACTGAGGGGGGGGGGGGGGGGGGGTAATCTAGCTGCTCCTTTAGCAGTAGCCCCAGCCAAATCTGTGGCACAGCACATCTACATCCGCACTCTGATTCAAAACTGTTCTCTCCTC
This sequence comes from Bufo bufo, assembly GCF_905171765.1. Lineage (NCBI taxonomy): Eukaryota > Metazoa > Chordata > Amphibia > Anura > Bufonidae > Bufo > Bufo bufo. Next base: position 618,080,164 of record NC_053392.1, read on the forward strand.
TACAGTCATGGAAGGTCTCCTCTTACCCGGTGATGTGAGGGACTGGTGATTCTCCATCATGACGTCCTTGTACAGATCCTTTTGTCCTTCTAAATACTCCCACTCCTCCATGGAAAAATAGACAACGACATCCTGACACCTTATAGGAACCTGACAACACAAGGACACAGTCAATACCAGACCCCTCCCTTGGCGTTATTGTATAATGTCCCAGCATTCCCAGCAGCGCTCACCTCTCCGCTCAGCAGCTCAGTGATCCTGGTGGTAAGTTCTAGGATCTTCTGCTCATGTATCAGGGAATGAGGTGGAGGCTCGGTGATGGGGCTCTGGGTCCTGCTCCGTCCTCCTGACACACGGGGTGTCACACACTCACCAGAAGACTTCTTCACTACTGTGTAATCCTGTGTATGGGGAGACGCCGATCACTACAGAGATTCTAAGAATCCTTCACCTTTCCAGTCATTTACCTGGTTTATTACTAGAGATAAGAGTGACGTCATGTGAGACTCTCACCTCTCCAGTTATCAAGGAGATGATCTCCAGGGTGAGGTCTAATATCCTTGCAGACATGTGGTTTCTGTCCTTGTACAGATCCTTGTGTTCTTCTAAATACTCCCACTCCTCCATGGAGAAATAGACAGCGACATCCTGACACCTTATAGGAACCTGACAACACAAGGATACAGTCATTACCAGACCCCTCCCTTGGCGTTATTGTATAATGTCCCAGCATTCCCAGCAGCGCTCACCTCTCCGCTCAGCAGCTCAGTGATCCTGGTGGTAAGTTCTAGGATCTTCTGCTCATGTATCAGGGAATGAGGTGGAGGCTCGGTGATGGGTCTCTGGGTCCTGCTCCGTCCTCCTGACACACGGGGTGTCACACACTCACCAGACGACTTCTTCACTACTGTGTAATCCTGTGTACGGGGAGACGCCGATCACTACAGAGATTCTAAGAATCCTTCACCTTTCCAGTCATTTCCCTGGTTTATTACTAGAGATAAGAGTGATGTCATGTGAGACTCTCACCTCTCCAGTTATCAAGGAGATGATCTCCAGGGTGAGGTCTAATATCCTCGCAGCCATGTGGTCTCTGTCCTTCTCCATCCTTGGTGGGTCCTTGATGGAAAGGTCCATTGGCTCTAAAAAGAAGAGAGTCCTGCACCTAAGAAACCTGAGGGAAAGAAGGAGGATTGGGAGCAAAATCACATCTTACATGAACTAAAGTGTCTCAAAAATTAGGAATGACAAAACTCTACCAATATTGTACAACGGAGGTGACTTGGCTATTGAGGTGTCTTATACATACCAGACTGGTGACCATAATAAATCAGTCAGCCGGCCTCCTGCTATACAGTGAATACAGTGTTACACAGGACACACATCGCAGTCTACCACATACAGCAGACAGCTCTCATCTTATTTTTACTGTAAATGTCTTTATTAATGGGACGACTGATAGGAAGTTCACAGACACTTGATTTGACATGCTTTCTGCAGCCTTTGAGAATTTGAATGTTTTCCAATGTAATGACTCACATTTGGTCTCAGGACTGTGTTTAAAGTGAACCTGAGTCTTTAAAAAAGGTTTGTATAATGGCAGTGCTTCTTTGTACAGTCTGTGAAGGAACTGTTATGTTTGGGCTTACCTTAAGTTTATTTCAGCCATATTATCTCATTTCAGCTGCACAGCTAGATGCATTTCAATCAGAAGCAGGGGGTGTCTCCCTTCTACAGGTACTGTATGCAGTGATCTCACTTCCCTTACTTTCCACTAAGGAGCTCAGAAAGCTGATAAAGAGGGATAAATCACACTTACAGAAAGGCAGGAGGCTCCTGGGATCTTCAGAAGCTTCGTAGAAGCAGTTATTTTATCAGGGTCAGGATCTCAGCCGGCTCTGACACCCCCCACTTCCTCTCATCCGTCTTCTGGGTCTGGGTAATGTTTCTGTATAATGACTCCTAATTTCTTTGATTGTATCTCAGTCACTGGGATTTAAAGTGAAATAACTGGATTAATAACTAGTATATTCCAGGGATTCATTCAGACCCTGCGGTGTCAGGGAGATAAACCGGAAGATCCAGTCCATCTCTTTTCTACAGAAGCGCTGATAAGATTGTGGCCCCCACTCAACTGGAGTCAGACAAAGATGTGTTGGGTCCCCAAGACTCTCACCTCCTTCCAGAAGATCTGGTATCCTTGGGCAAAATTCTGAGACTTCCCTAATTGGAACTAACAGTTTTGCTATCACAAAGAGAGAGGTACATGCCCTTCCAATCACTATAATGGGCTGATTACCTCCTCACACTCCTTCTGCTGGTCCACAGTTACAGGAATCCGTTGGTAAAGAGTCATATAGAAGTAGCTCTCACCCCCCCCCCCCCCCTCACTTTCCTTCTCATTCCTCCCCTTCCCTCCGATGAGAACATAATGTTCTGGCCTAGTACTGTTATCCATCGCTCACTGAATAATGGTCTACGTTGTCCACCTATCTAGTTCTTTGTACAGAAGGGATTATTTACACATCAATATCCAGCTCTCCTGTTTTACGATATATTTGCCTCTTTTTCGGATCTTGCGGTTGGAATATATACTTCTGTTATTGCTAACTCAAGATGTAACCTATAAGACAGTTGTACCGATGTCCTGCTGTTCCTGTCCTTTAATTCATTCACAATAAAAAGAACTTTGAAACAGAAAAAAAAGAAAAAGAAATAAAAGATGTGTTGGGTCCCCATCAAGCACCTGTGCAAAATGTCCTGGTATATCCATTCTATGTACATTGTGAGGGGGCACTAAGGGGACAGCACTAAGGGGACAGCACTAAGGGGACAGCACTAAGGGGACAGCACTAAGGGGACAGCACTAAGGGGACAGCACTATTGTGAGGGGGCACTAAGGGGACAGAACTATTGTGAGGGGGCACTAAGGGGACAGAACTATTGTGAGGGGGCACTAAGGGGACAGCATATTGTGAGGGGGCACTAAGGGGACAGAACTATTGTGAGGGGGCACTAAGGGGGCAGCACTATTGTGAGGGGGCACTAAGGGGACAGCACTATTGTGAGGGGGCACTAAGGGGACAGAACTATTGTGAGGGGGCACTAAGGGGACAGCACTATTGTGAGGGGGCACTAAGGGGACAGCACTATTGTGAGGGGGCACTAAGGGGACAGCACTATCAAATGGAGGAGGGGAGTTCTGTTCTTAACACAAGTGTGTGTGTGGGGGGGGGGGGGGGTAAAGGCTGTGCTATTGGCCCCCCACAATGGCAGCGCTCATTAGTAACAGCTCATATAGAAAAATACCGGTAATTATTATTATTGCTGGTAGAAAATATCACCGGCAGAGGCAGTAAATTACCGGCCGGGGGGCGACCCTACTGGTCATCAGTGTGCGGTAGGTGGGGGCTCGTCTGGGAATGGAGGGGCTGCAGAGCTGCTTTACTGCTGAATCTCCTCCACAGTCCCTGCTCATTAGAGCTCCGGCCTCCGCTGTGCAGGGACAGTGAGGAGAGGACACAGCGCTGCAGCCCCTTCATCTAGAAGAGGTTGTCCCCACCGACCACACACTGACTCCATATCCTAGTGACATCACAGAACAGTGTGTGATGGAAGACCCCTCTAATCCAGGAGAACAGCCCCTCTTACAGGGGTCTGGGGGTCTCCTAATATTCCAGGGGGAGAGCAGACATGTCTGAGGAGAACTCCCCTCCTGACCTCCAGACTGTGTGAGCAGAGACTCTCTATGGCCGGTGCTGCCCCCTGCTGGCTGGACCTGCTATATGTCACCTATAGAACCGCTCCATTCTAATAAACCCAGAACCAAGTCCAATAACTGACCTGCAGATCTCACCTCCTGGGGCTGCAGGACCTGCGATGACGTCACACTGGTCACATGACAGGAAGTGCTGAACAGTGAGAAACCTCTACTGCTTTACTCCTCCCCTCATGTGACTGATCACATGACCATGACATCATCAAAGGTCCTGAAGTCGCTAGGATAAAATGTCGAGGTCACGATCCCAAGCTCACAGTAACACACAATGCACCCCCATTTATCAAATTGATGCAAAGGAAAACTGGCTCAGTTGACCAAAGCAACCAATCAGATTCCACCTTTCATTTTCCAAAGGATCTCTCTAAACTGAAAGGTGGAATTTGATTGGTTGCTAGGGGCAACTAACCCAGTTTTCTTTTACTCCAATTTGACAAACCTCCCCCAATGATTATTCTTAGTAATTAGTATTCGCTCTTCGGGGTGCAGTCGCCTAGCGCCAGCTGTTGGGTATAGGCGGCCGCCTCTCTCTGCCGCCGGGAAAGAGCGAGATCTCTGGGAAGTCTCACAGAGTGAGTTCTTCCCTCAGAGTTTTTCTGGCGGAGACATGAATGGATTGTAGCGCCGTCCTTTCCCTCTGAGGACGTCTCCGCGGCGCATAAAAGGGCCCCAGACAGATCAGGGAGACGTCCCCTCCATCTCCTCCCATTTCAGGCAGCACTCGCTTGGTAGCAGCGTCCATTTTATATGGAGACGTCTCCACAGATAACATGAAAGGGCCCAGACACGTCAGCGGAGATATCACTCCACCATATTGTTCTAGGGTTGTCCCCCGACCGCTATCTCACTGGTAAGGCCGGTATTTTAGTGGTCCTGCAGGTAACGGTGATTTTTTTCTACCGGCAATAATAACTGACGTTTTTTCCCTACAAGGACTGTACTAATGAGAGCGTCCATTGCGGAGCTCTCATTAGTGCAGCCTTTACCTATCACCAGGGCCCACATCTTGTAATAATGTGATAAAAACACAGTCCGACGTCCAACACCCCCGCCGATCAGCTGTTTGAGGAGACGGCGCGTGCTGTTCACTGCTGCTGTCCCATAGACATACAGCAGCAGAGCAGGAAGAGAGAAGGGAGACGGCACGTGCGCACAGGGTGTCAGACCCCCACCAATCTAATGTTGATTACCTATCCTAAGGATAAGTCATCAATATGAAAAAACCCGGAGAACCTCTTGAAGTTTCCCCCAATGCTGTGCCTGTTGTGCTGCCCCCCATGTCCACAAACACTATACTATACACCCAGACTGCCCTCATTAGTAATGGTGCCCCCAATAGTGATAAGTCTCCCCAAGATAGCCCCCATTAGTAGCAATGCCCTCCATATTGCGTCAAATAATAATAACGCCCCTACAGTACTCTAGTAGTAATAATATAACCATAATGCTCCCAGTGGCTCTAATGTCCGCCTGTAGTGCCCTCCACTAGTTCCAATATATAATGCTCCTCCATAGTGCCAGTATGTATATATATATATACACTGATCAAAAAATTTAAGGGAACACAAAAATAACACATCCTAGATCTGAGTTAATTAAATATTCTTCTGAAATACTTTGTTCTTTACATAGTTGAATGTGCTGACAACAAAATCACACAAAAATAAAAAAATGGAAATCAAATTTTTTAACCCATGGAGGTCTGGATTTGGAGTCACACTCAAAATTAAAGTGGAAAAACACACTACAGGCTGATCCAACTTTGATGTAATGTCCTTAAAACAAGTCAAAATGAGGCTCAGTAGTGTGTGTGGCCTCCCTGTGCCTGTATGACCTCCCTACAACGCCTGTGCATGCTCCTGATGAGGTGGCGGACGGTCTCCTGAGGGATCTCCTCCCAGACCTGGACTAAAGCATCTGCCAACTCCTGGACAGTCTGTGGTGCAACGTGACGTTGGTGGATAGAGCGAGACATGATGTCCCAGATGTGCTCAATTGGATTCAGGTCTGGGGAACGGGCGGGCCAGTCCATAGCATCAATGCCTTCGTCTTGCAGGAACTGCTGACACACTCCAGCCACATGAGGTCTAGCATTGTCTTGCATTAGGAGGAACCCAGGGCCAACCGCACCAGCATATAGTCTCACAAAGTGGTCTGAGGATCTCATCTCGGTACCTAATGGCAGTCAGGCTACCTCTGGCGAGCACATGGAGGGCTGTGCGGCCCTCCAAAGAAATGCCACCCCACACCATTACTGACCCAATGCCAAACCGGTCATGCTGGAGGATGTTGCAGGCAGCAGAACGTTCTCCACTGCGTCTCCAGACTCTGTCACATGTGTGAACCTGCTTTCATCTGTGAAGAGCACAGGGCGCCAGTGGCGAATTTGCCAATCTTGGTGTTCTCTGGCAAATGCCAAACGTCCTGCACGGTGTTGGGCTGTAAGCACAACCCCCACCTGTGGACGTCGGGCCCTCATATCACCCTCATGGAGTCTGTTTCAGACCGTTTGAGCAGACACATGCACATTTGTGGTCTGCTGGAGGTCATTTTGCAGGGCTCTGGCAGTGTCCTCCTGTTCCTTCTTGCACAAAGGCGGAGGTAGCGGTCCTGCTGCTGGGTTGTTGCCCTCCTACGGCCTCCTCCACGTCTCCTGATGTACTGGCCTGTCTTCTGGTAGCGCCTCCATGCTCTGGACACTACGCTGACAGACACAGCAAACCTTCTTGCCACAGCTCGCATTGATGTGCCATCCTGGATAAGCTGCCCTACCTGAGCCACTTGTGTGGGTTGTAGACTCCGTCTCATGCTACCACTAGAGTGAAAGCACCGCCAGCATTCAAAAGTGACCAAAACATCAGCCAGGAAGCATAGGAACTGAGAAGTGGTCTGTGGTCACCACCTGCAGAACCACTCCTTTATTGGGGGTGTCTTGCTAATTGCCTATAATTTCCACCTGTTGTCTATCCCATTTGCACAACAGCATGTGAAATTGATTGTCACTCAGTGTTGCTTCCTAAGTGCACAGTTTGATTTCACAGAAGTGTGATTGACTTGGAGTTACATTGTGTTGTTTAAGTGTTCCCTTTATTTTTTTGAGCAGTGTATATATATATATGTTCCCCTGTAGTGCCAGTATAGAATGCTCCTCCATTCTGCCCCAGTAGTGCCAAGTATATATAATGATCTCCTCCCCCCCATCCCTGGGGCCCCCAGCAGTGTGGACATTTAGTATAAAAATAAAACTGCCTCCCTCCCGTCCCCCCGCCGCTGTCTGCGACAGTTTTATCTGTGGTTTGTGTTGCTGCGTCCCAATGACATCACCACTCCTGCTCGGGGTCTCACGTGATGATGTCATCATGCGAGACCCAGAGCAGGAGGTTGCAGTGATGTCATTGCGGCTTCTTGCTCTGTTATAATGCCTCACAGGCTTGAGGCCTAGGCTACTTTCACACTAGCGTTTTTGCTGGATCAGGCCGGGTTCAGCAAAATCTCTTCCGTTACTGACAATACAACCGTCTGCATCCGTTATGAACGGATCCGGTTGTATTATCTTTAACATTGCCAAGACGGAAAGTCCATTGAAAGTCAAGGGGGACGGATCCGTTTTCTATTGTGTCGTCCCTATTGACTTGCATTGTGGGTCATGAATCCGTTTAGCTCCGCATCCCAGGACGCAGCATGCTGCGGTTTGCTCTCCGGTATGAGAACGCAACGCAATGCATTTTGGAGCATTCCATTCTGTTCAGTCACGTTTTGTCCCCATTGACAATAAATGGGGACAAAACATAAGCGTTTTTTCCGGTTTTGAGACCTTATGATGGATCTCAATACCGGAAAATGGTAACGCTAGTGTAAGATGTCATCACGCAGATTCTGTCCTGAGCCTCCAGTCAGTAGGGAGCGTTCACAGCGGTGCGATCAAATGGATGAGGTGAGGTCTTTTTTTCTTTTTTTTTTATTAACACAAGTGGGGGGGGAGGTAAAGCCTACACTAATGGGGGGCATTATTCTTACTGGGGGCACACTAATGGGGACACTAATATTACTGGGGGTCATTAATATTATTGGGAGCCACAGTATGACAGCGACTTTCCACCCCGTGTTAAGCCACGCCCCCACAACCACACCCCCTTTTGCTGTGGCATAACTTGGCTGGTATTTACTGTTGAGAAAGGTGGCCACCCTATATTGTTCTAGGAGCAAGTTATCCTTATTATAGAAACCAGGAGCCGCTGGGGAATGGAGAGCTCCAGAATCTCAGGGATTACACCGGACTCTGAGGTCATCTTCCCTGAGAGAAAGCGGACATTGTGCTGAGGAGGAATCTACACCTAGATATCATATAATAGACAGAGAGCCTCTGTGGAACACTCTGCTCCTAGACCTCAGCATTTACCCTCCATTTCTCAGGTTATATCGCCTCTCAAAATGCTGATACCTCGTGTGAGGTGCCATTAAGAGCACAGGAAGGTGTTTCTGGTCAAATTAAAGGAAATGTGTCACCAAAATGCTATCTGCCAGTTAAAACTAGATAACAACACATATTCTGTTTTTAATGTTTTTTTTCTGATTATAGATTTTTTTAATTCTATTTCCTGAACATGAGTATGGGGGCGGCCATTGTGAACATGATTATGGGAGCGGCCATCTTGCCTAAGATGTTCTTAACAGCATTTAGAAAGCATTAAGGAAACTGCTTTATGGCAGTCCCATGGTCCATAGACTCAATGGTCAGGAGGGGACCTCGTTGACTTCTATGAGAATGTTTTCTGGGCTCTGTGACCTGTGCAGAGGTCATTGTACAGGGAAAGAATAGATAAGCTCTGACAATCACCCAGTGTGAATGGTGGATCTTGTCTCATCTGTCATTCTAATCCTGGCGTTTATTCATAAAATAAACTGAAATCCAGGGCTTGTAAGTCTTCACTGAACTAAAACGCACAGCACTACTTCTGGTCTCAAAATGGAGGCGTGGGTTCACATCCCACTTCTGACAATTAAGGCCTAGTTCACACTTCAGTGATTTGGTCAGTGATTTCCATCAGTGATGGAAGCCTACACAGATATAAGATATAAGGGAAAGATCAGCCCTTGTTCTGGGTTTTTGACCTGCACCTATTTTTGGCTCTTAGTCACTCATGGAAATCACTGACCAAAACACTGAAGTGTGAACAAGGCTTAACCCAGGGACTGAACCGAAAGCCACCGCGATAACTTTAATAAATTTCCACAGGATTATCTATTCCTTCTGGACATCATATAGATTTATAGGATAAAATCTACACAGACCATTTGGTCATAAACAGAAGATGGCGTAAGGATACATGCACACGACAGAAAGTCTATGGGGCTATTCACGTGGCCGTTCTTTTAACGGCCAGTGAATTTTGTCCGTCCAAAAATAAGACATGTCCTATTTTTTGCCGTTTTCACGGCCGGACGGACCACATTGAAATCAATGGGACCGTTTTTAATGGCCGATTGACAGGAGTGCACCCATCTAACGGCCGTTAAAACGGGTACATAGGCCATTTAGGGGTTAAAAAAAAATCACCTCATCCACTTGCTCGCGGCGCAGCAGTCTCTTCTCTCTTCATTGAGCAGGACCTGCCGAAGGACCTGAGATCTGCGTGGTGAGGTAACCACTTGGGAGCGCGCAGTGACGTCATCGCGCACCTTCGGAAGGTCCCATTCTGTGAAGAAAGAAGAGACTGCTGCAGCGCGAGAGCAAGTGGATTAGGTGAGTGTTTTTTTTATAAAATCAACGAGAAAAAAAACTGCGGTGGGCCATTATGGGGGCATTATTTAAACAATGGATGAAATTATTTAAGATGGGGCCCTACATTAGGGGCATTATTAAAGCTGGGGACATAAAAAATAATAATTTCTATTCCATGGGGGACATTATTTAAGATGGGGGCTTACATTGGGGGAATTATTAAAGCTGGGGGCAGCAAAAAAAAAATAATACATACACTATGGGGGACATTATTTTACCAGGGGACATACATGGGGGACATTATTAAAGCTGGGGGCAGCAAAAATAAATAAATAAAATTCCTACACTATGGGGGACATTATTTTAGCTGGGGGCCTACCATCCTGTGGGTGTTCTCAGAAGGGTGGGTCTAGAAATAACTGCCAATCAAATTCATCCATTTTTTATGTCCGTTTTTTTTGGAGGGAGATTATACCGTGTTATCACCAGTATATATATAATCTCCCTGGATTGGATTAAGGTTTTTAGGATGATACTGCAGGTACACCCCCAGCCTTATTCCAAAACAGATACTATACACAAAGTATGTTTTTTTTTTACTCGTTTTATTACATCATAACAAGCACAGTATGTTACAAAGCAATCAGCAAAATATACAATGGTATACATAACCCTTGAGACATATCAGAATATTACATCGTGGCCATGAAGATCAATGATACATCAGTAACCCCAAATGGCAGAAGCATATCACTACCAACATGTCTATAATAAATGGTGACACCTAGATTGAATAGATTCCTATACTCTGGGTTGAGAGATAGAAAGATACAAGTGCTTCTAAGCAGTAGAGTGTAAGTGGGCTGACATGACAGTCAGTGGAGAGGCACACCACAGTCCCCATATCTTTTCAAATTTTTGAGGGCATCCCCTACGAGAAGGTGTTTCCTTCATAAAGGTGAGTACATAGTATGATCGTGAGTCATCCTCAACTATCCCCAGGAGACAAGCCTTGGGACAGACTTCTAGGGTACCCGGAATAATAGTGGACAGGACATCCACCACTGCCCTCCAGAATGACCGAATATAGCTACAGTCCCATATGAGGTGCCAGAAATCTGCATTCAACTGTGCACACCTATGGCAACCCGTATGGGGCATCCTGCCCATTTTGACTTATGCTTTTTCTTCTGAAGAAAAAATTAAATTGGAAATTCTAAATAAAAAACTAACTGTAGTAAGCATTAAGGCTGCTCAGACTTTCTCACATGAGGCGGAGTTTGCTAATAAGGAGAAACAACTTCATAGTTACCTTGATAAATATCAATATCATCTTAAAGAACGCAAGCACCGCCAATTTGTGAGGGATCTAGCAGACTTCAAAGAGAACAGGATCTATTCTTCTATAGCCAACCGAGGCGATACTGGGGGTGCTCACACTGACCTCTCCTCGACTGAAACAGTTTTCTCTGATTCCGATAGTATACCTAAAGGAAATAGGCAATCCCCTCAGGGAGGTAATCGCCGTGGTCGACAAAGAGGAGGTTCCTGTGGGAGGGACCGTCGTTTTTTAGGGGGAACTGGCCCATACTTGGGCCAATCCAATCCCCCACAAGTTTATCTGCTACGCAATCGGACCCAATCCCTCCAAAACCCCTAGGACCTCAAGTTGTCAATTTGTCTTCTCGTCCTCTCACTGCTATTGAGACCCAGGTTCTTCAACTTGGCCTCTCTTTTGTACCAACTCCCAACTTTAATAGATTCGATATCATAAAGGACCTCAATCTTTTTGTCCGCAAACTTCGCTGGCATAAATACTTTAAACTTCAAGAAATGAAGCAGTGCCGTGAACTTGGCATTCCTCTTGAGATCCTTTCGGATGTACATCTGCTATGCGATCTTGATAAGGAACTTGAGCAACAAGAGGGTCTGGGTCCTTTCACTAAGTTAAAAACAAAAAGTAATAAAATGCCACCGGTATCTGCGGAATTGTCCTGTGTAGATGTTTTCCTTGATCTTGTCTCACATCAAATTGAAGATCTACGGCCCTCACATTTCTCTAATATTGACCAGGCCCAAGCCACTGTAATTTCAGATCTTGAGAATGACCGTTCTATAGTCATTAAACCCTCGGATAAGGGGGGGAATACAGTAGTTATGGATCAAGATCGGTATAGAGCTATGTGTGAATCCCTTCTACATGATCCTTCTACATATGAGGTGTTACCTCGGGATCCCACCAATGATTTTAGATTGGAACTGAAAACAATCCTTGAGGAGGCTAAGTTGTCACGGATTATCTCTGACGGGGAGTTCAGGTTTCTACTACCCACCTGTCCTCGCATGTCCACCTTTTACTGTCTCCCCAAGCTTCACAAGGGAACAAACCCACTTAAGGGGCGTCCCATTGTGTCGGGAGTGGGGAATCTGTGCCAAAATGTAGGAATATATGTTGATCAGATTCTGGCCCCGTTCGTGACCGCCCTTCCCTCCTATACCCGTGACACTACAGATCTTCTTAAGCGGTTGGAGGGCATCTATATAGAAGCGGACAGTCTTTTTGCGAGTATCGACGTTGAGGCGTTGTACTCTAGCATTCCTCACTCGCTAGGTCTCAATGCAGTGGAGTTTTTTCTGAGCAGTCGTGGTCGTCAGTATTGCGCCCACAGTCTTTTCATCCTCCGTTGGTTGGAATTCACTCTGACTCGCAATGTTTTTTTCCTTCAGCGGCAGGGTCTACCACCAGCTCAGGGGCACCGCGATGGGGAGCCCATGTGCCCCATCGTATGCAAATTTGTTCCTGGGCTGGTGGGAGGAGACCCTGGTTTTTACGGATGCGGGATCCGCCACCATGGACCCTGTGGGACTGTGGGCGTGATCTATATTGATGACATTTTCATCATATGGAACAGTGATGATGTCTCGTTTCGATCTTTAGTGGAGACACTTAATAATTACACCATAGGCCTACGCTTTACATGTGAGAGCAATACCGTTTGCTTGCCCTTCTTAGACGTTCTCATCTCTAAAACTGAGGGAGGTGAGTTGATTACGTCTGCATATAGGAAACCTACCTCGACCAATACACTACTTAAGTGGGAGAGTAGCCACCCCCTCCCCCTTAAGAGGGGTATTCCTAAGGGGCAATACCTCCGTTTGAGAAGGGAATTACTCTTCAAAAAAATTATTTATTAGGCAGGCAGATGATTTGCCTCCTAATCCCCAAGTCTAACCAGGCACAGACCCCGAACCTCATCCGCCTTATCGGCACCTGAGGTCCGGGATGTTGTACGTAACATTTGGGGCATCCTACTCATTGATCCAGATTTAAGAGAGGTGGTGGGTGATTATCCACACTTTACCTATCGCAGAGGACGCAGTCTTCGTGATAGACTGGTCTCGAGCGAATACATACCTCCATCTCCTGCTGGCTCCATGTGGCTACACTCTAATATAAAAGGCTGCTATAGATGCAGTGACTGCATTGCTTGCAGCCATCTGCAAACCTGGAAGACTTTCCGCAGTAACATCACTGGCAAAGTGTATACCATCAATCACTTTATCAACTGCAGGACTCGGGGTGTGATCTACCGCCTAACTTGCGACTGTGGCAAGGAATACATCGGCAAGACCATCCGCGAGTTTTGCAGGAGAGTTGGTGAGCACTTGAACGATATCTCCAAGGCAAAAGACACACCAGTGGCCAATCACATCCACAATTACAACGGTGGCACTGCCTGTGTGTCAATTGTGGGCATTGGTAGGGTCCTTCCCCCGCGGCGGGGGGGGGGTGACTGGGACCGGGCCATTCTGAAGCGTGAGACCCGCTGGATCTACTATCTGAAAACTGTGGCTCCACTGGGCCTCAACGAGCAGCTTAATTTTAGCTGCTTCTTGTGATCTTTGCCTGTTATATTCTTATATTCATATTTATTGCACTTCTTATTTTGGATTCATCATTAGTCCAACCCTGTGTATTTGAGGCCCTATGCTCTTCAGCCTGTACGTATGTAGCTCTGTTCTTATAAGCAATTAATTGCTATGGTTGACATGAGACCTACTTGATTGTTGGTCTCCTATGCAATCCATGACGGTCTGTGGTAAAGTTCCCGGCGTCTCGATTGCCTGGCAACCAGCCTGCCTCCAGTGTGTTAGTAACCGCCCCTCCTCTTGATGCGTGCGGTGGGGTGCGGTGGCTTCCTGCGTTGCATTCCACGCCCCTCCGCCTCCATCACGTGCTATGTCACGTCGAGCGCGTCCTTTCTTGCGCAGCTCCCCCCGGCAACGCGTGGAGTTCCAGGGCACGCAAATCTTTGATCACGTGATCCGCTTCACTTGGCACCACGTGACTATAGAGGACGGTCCTGGATCACTGCCGCGCTGTGTCTTGCCTTTAAAAAGCGGCTATATGAAGGTACTTATTGCTGACAGCCCTGAACTATTTACCCAACACCTTGGGCCCCACAGGGACCTCGTTATGCTATATGCCATACATTACGCTGACATAGCCCACTGGCGTGCCAGCGTATAGGTCCGTCTGTGTATAAATTTTTTGCCTGATCCCACTGGCCCGGCAACCTTATCTGAGCCATACTGGTCCTATTGGCCTGGCTCAGCGTTTTTAGCCTCGCGGCTTTAATTGTTGCCATTTTTGTTATTCATTTACCCCTTAAATGCAGGCTTGTCTTGCCTGCCACCCTCAATTGCATACTTCCCCTGATGAGTTTTTGAAATGAAACGTGACACGTCGGGAGTTTTTTTAGGGTGCATTAGGGATACCGCCCGGTACTAGGGACAGGTATCCAGACGGGGTCGCCCCTTGCGGGGCAAGCACTCCATATAGATAGGTAGGGCATCACCAGCCCATCCCTGAATTAGGGTTTTACTAGGGAATTTACTCCTGACCCCTACCTACACTGCAACAATTTTTTGTGGCATCATTCTTGTATGGTCTCCAGTATTTGCAGCAACATTGAATTGGAAGACACACTCCACGGCATCCTGACATGGCACCCATTTGATGGGCGAATTCCACCTTGACCATAACCATTGACGGGTGAGAGCGTTCCTTTTATTTATACTGGTACCATCTTGTCACTGTCTAGGCCCACACGGGCTTGTCTATTATGTTACTTTGAGTTAAGTTACTTTAAGTTCCTTTGTGCGCTATTCTCTTTTAACTAGACCTAATTAAACGCTAAGTTTTATTCCCTCTGTCCCCTTCTGGGAATAGTTCATTGCTATTTGATATTTGGGAGTTTTTTGGACAAGCTGTTCACTTAGCTTGACCATTCTGTACTTATTTTTCACGAAAAAGAAATATACATTCGCTATTCGCTGGTGCACTTATATGTTCAAAAACCTTTATTGACGTATATCAGTAGAAAAAGAATTATACATTCACCATTTACTGCTGCACTTATATTTTGATTTTTTTTTTATTGACGTATACCAGTAGAAAATAAAAACACATTTGACATTCGTTGCTGCACTTATACAGTGTATGTTGAAAAACCTTCATTGATGTATATCAGTAGAAAAAGAAATATACATTCACCATTCGCTGCTGCACTTATATGTTGAAAAATCTTTATTGACGTATACCAGTAGAAAAATAAAAACACATTTGCCATTCGTTGCTGCACTTATACAGTGTATGTTGAAAAACCTTCATTGATGTATATCAGTAGAAAAAGAAATATACATTTGCTGCTACATTTATATGTTGAAAAGCAATTAGTGGCGTATATACGCGCAAAAAGAAAAATTAATTCTGCGTTCAGCGTTGCAGTTATCTGTTGAAAAGCCTTCAGTGGCGTATATATGTGGAAAAAGAAAAATATATTCTGCGTTCAGCGCTGCAGTTATCTGTTCAAAAGCCTTTAGTGGTGTATTTGAGTAGAACAAGAAAAATATATTCAACGTTCATTGTTGCAGTTACAGTGTATGTGGCAAAGCCTTTAGAGGAGTATTTCAGTAGAAAAAGAAAAATATATTCGGCGTTAGGGGTGTTTTAATTTTCTTTTTATTTACCTATTTAAGCTAACAGTATGTCAGACAGATAAGTGTCAGGCCCTGCACAGGGAAGTGGCAGAGGCGTAAATGTTTCTGGCGCTGGCACAGGTCGGAGCAGAGTAAGAGGGCATGGCAGCAGGGGTCACTTCGAGGGGCCTAAACTCCCAGTGTCAGCTAGCAGTCGTGTATTGACCAGCAACCCAGGGGTTCTTGATTGGTTGACTCAATCTTCGACAGCAGCACCAGCAGCCTGAGTTTATAGTCGCTGATGAGCAGCTTTCTTCACCCGCATAGTTAAGAAACTACTCTTCAGCAGCTAGACATAGAGGAGATCCTGAACCAGCAGGTGGTGGCATACTTGGAGTGCACCCTGCCAGCCGTCATTAAAGATCAGCTGGACTACTGGGCAGCCAAACTGGATTTGTGGCCGCAACTGGCCGAGTTTGCCCTGGA